>NW_026317752.1:14595-15665 GCF_001194135.2 Octopus bimaculoides
GTGCGGGCGACACATGAATTCTTTCGAGCAAGATCGTTGCCGGTGCCCCTGGGCTGGCTCTTGTGCGGGTGACACATGAGGTTTCTCGAGCGAGATGAGCGTGGCCATTGCCAGTACCGCCTGACTGGCCTCCGTGCGGGTGACATGTAAAAGCATCCACTACACTCTCTGAGTGGTTGGCGTTAGGAAGGGCATCCAGCTGTAGAAACTCTGCCAAATCAGATTGGAGCTTGGTGTAGCCATCTGGTTTCACCAGTTCTAAGTCAAATCGTCCAACCCATGCTAGCATGGAAAGCGGACGTTAAATGACGACGACGACGACTATCAGCACAGAAGATCCTCATTTCATTGAGAACTCAAGTGTAACAACTTCTCTAGCTCTCCCTGCCAGGTTCTGAATTGTACACATTCACATGTATGAGATAACAATTTGATTTGCATTAATCTACAGTTTTGAACAATTTACTAAACTAATTTTCTATCTGTTTATTCTAAGCTTTTCACATAGAATACTGACATTGCTGAAACCTCTTTTACTTTCCAAAAGTGTGTCTAAACAGAAGCAGCAGAATTTATCGCAGTAGATTAGATTGACCCAGTACGCAACTGGTACTTAATATATTGACTCCGAAAGGATGACAGGCAAAGTCGAACTCGGTGGAATTTGAACTTAGAATCTAAAGTCGGAGGAAATACTGCTAAGCATTTCACCCAGTGTGCTAATGTTTCTGCTAGCCTGCTGCCCTCAAAGTGAAAATTATTATAACAAGGATTTTATTTTTATTGTTAGAAATGCTTAAAACTGTTTCTAATAATTTAGGCACAAAGCCAGTAATAAGGAAGGGATGAGTTAAGCTGATAACATCAACTCATCTAGCTCAATGGGATGAAAGGCAAAATTGATCTTAACATGATTTGGACTCAGAATGTAAAGTGCCAGAAGAAATATCTCATGGCATTTTCTCCAATGTTTTAAGAATTCTGTCATGATGATTACATACGAATTAGTTTTACAACTACTAATGGTACTACTAAAATGTAAATGTAGTGCTAAATGGATAAAAGCGGGA
>NW_026317753.1:0-285 GCF_001194135.2 Octopus bimaculoides
GATGATGATGATTTCATTTATTTGCCACAAGAGCGAAGGATGAGGGGGACAACACAAAGACAGACATAAAGTGTGGGGCTTTACATATAATGAAAAAAAGAGGGGGTAAGTATACACTCTATACACTGACAAAGAAGGGACATATACATAGTATACGAAGGTTTAATAACAATATTGAGTAAGGTGAGAAATATTTGGGTATCTGACTTCCAAATTTCCTATCCTTCAGCAAAGCAATTCCTCACCCTGCTTGCACATACATACATACATACATACATACATACA
>NW_026317754.1:0-288 GCF_001194135.2 Octopus bimaculoides
AAAAAAAATCGTGCATACAGGTTAATTCATATATAAAGTGTTATGTGTAACAGTGTGTTCTAATATACACACACTCAGGCACACGCCTAAATATTATTAATAGACGAGTCGTTTGCTATTCTAAGATATTTTTTCTGCGCAATGTTATATACAAACTTAAGGGTATATCGTATGGAAATAGCAGTAAGAATATTGATAAAGGAGACAATATTTGTCGTGTATTGCAGAGATACATTATTCATTCATGCAAGGATGCATACACGCATGAACGCGCATGTGCCTATATAT
>NW_026317755.1:0-269 GCF_001194135.2 Octopus bimaculoides
GGTACATTCTTCGCCAGGGTAGGTTTTGGCATTTATAAGCCGCCCTCTATATGTATAAAATTAACAGTATGCGATAAAAAATTCAAGGCTGTGAATAGTTTTCAGAAGATTTATAAATAGGTCTTACAGCTGTTTCCGGGATATTTTATATATCCTTTCATCAGAGAAGGTGCGAGAAAATGGTTAAGCAATAGTTATTATAGAGAAGATATGAAATATGAGTGAAGTGGAGGAATGAAAACAGATGTGAGATACGTAAGGATATTGTA
>NW_026317756.1:0-376 GCF_001194135.2 Octopus bimaculoides
ATATATATATATATATACATAAATAAGTATATATGCATATATATATACATATATATTTGTATATATGTACACACACATATATACATATACATACATATACACACACATATATGCGCACAAACACACGAATACATATAAACGTATATTTTCTTTCAATCGTTGTTGTTAATGCTGTATACACATCATTAACAAAAATATATATAAGGATAAACACACCATTTCCGTTTGCACTCACAGCCGGACAGGCATAAAACTATCAACCAACCAATCAATCAATCAATTAATCAATCAATCAATCAATCAGTCAATCAATTAATCTCTCTCTCCTTCTATCTATCTATCTATCTGTCTGTCTGTCTGTCTGTCTGTCTGTCTG
>NW_026317757.1:0-967 GCF_001194135.2 Octopus bimaculoides
CACTTGAATGGAGTGTTAAAATACAACTAAGTGGTGGTGACTTCAGCTCCGTACACTATCAGCTTTATGTTGCTTGTGTAATCCACTGGACTAGTGTTTCAATTTCTGCATTACTTATCCGAATTATCATGTTTTAATAGAATTGCATAAGATTAGTAGTTTTTTTTGTTTTTTTTTGGAACTTACAACCGTATCAAGTTTCTTTTATCTATATCTCTCTAGAAAATACTTTTATCTATGCCTCTCTAGGTGTCAGCAGAAATATTTTTAAGCTAGTATTACCACCAAAGAAAAGGGATCTAAGCCATTTGATGTTTCTGGATCTATTCGTGGATTCGGATGGTGAGATGTGCGAAGTGTATGGATTTTTCTTATTAATGCCACCATCTTCTTCGCATTATCGAAAATGTCGATGGGGGTGTAAAGGTTAGAGATATTCTAACTTCTATAAGATATGAGTTTTATAACCACAATGGAGCAGTGATAGGGGTGTTTGATTATTTGACCAGTTTACTCATTTCACAGCACACAACACCCCATCATCCTGCACTACACAACAGTACACAACTCTCTTCCACTGTTCTTTACTATTTAAAACTTCACACAACATTAATTACAACTTTGATACAATCAATAATTATAATAGTAATAATAGCGCGCCAATGGGGAACCTCAAACTTGTAGAAATAGCAGCCAAATCTCCTTCAGTTCCCCCCCTTATCATTTTACAAAAATTACACATTGGATAACGATATGCTACGTATAAGAAAAGGAGACGGGATTTTCACGTCACATTTGGAACATGTTTGACGATAGAGGTGGATAATCAGGTCTCATATAGCTTTACAGCAGCAACAACAGGTAAGTAATAATGAAAGTTATTTGATGTCAGACTTACCGCTACAGGATTTAGATTCAATTTCCCTCACAATAAAATCAATCTCATTATAATCTTTCAAGTTGATGA
>NW_026317758.1:0-595 GCF_001194135.2 Octopus bimaculoides
GAATTTTATTTTCTCGGACGAGTCATCCTTTACCTTATTTCCGACCTCCGACCGAGTATACATGTGGAGACAGTCAAAAGAAGCATTTGACCCAGACTGCCTTCTTCCAACTGTTAAATATGGAGGAGGATCTGTGATGTTCTGGTGGGTGGCTATATGCTAGAAATCCGCTGGCCCAGTGGTTTCCTTTCATGGCAGAATTCATAGTCAAGACTATTTAAGCATTTTATTTGATCAAATTCATTGTATGTTTGCGAAACTGTGTCGAGAGGGACACGCAGTCTTTCAGGATGATAATACACCAATTCACACAGCTATAATTGTTATTGAATGGCACGAGGAACATTCTAGTGAAGTTGAACATCTTATGTGGCCACCACAGTCCCCAGATCTCAATACTATTGAACATTTAGGGTGCATTTTAGAAAAACAATTAAGAAGTCGATATCCTCTCTCATCATCACTACAAGAACTGGAGACTGTTTTAGTTGAAGAATGGACAAAAATTCCTTTGGAAACAATTCATACTTTGTATGAGTCCATACTTGAAAAGGAACACATGAGTTGATATATATGGAAAAAAGTCAAGGTAGAA
>NW_026317759.1:0-272 GCF_001194135.2 Octopus bimaculoides
TGTATACATATATATGTGCGATTGTATGTGTTTTGGGGTTGTGTGTAGGGTGTTCTAAAGGACATTGAAATGGTACAGACATGAAAGCATCAGATGAAATGCCATACAAAACTATTTAGTTAATTGTCCCAGTGCTCTGAGTTCAAATCCCATATGGGATTATCTTGCCTATCTTTCCTCAAAGGTGATAGTAGGCTAGACAGCAAAGATATAGTGGGAATGATTTCATTGATTACCACCTTAGGGCATGCACCATTTTGAGAGACAGATAT
>NW_026317760.1:0-466 GCF_001194135.2 Octopus bimaculoides
TTTATTAATTAGAAAAATGACAAACATCCCTTACATTTCTTTGAATTCAAGACCTTCAGAAAATTAATTAAAATAAAAAAAATTATTTGAAAGTGAAATCTCGTCAGAGTTAGTTTAAGATATACACACTAGGTGTTGAATTCCTGCATGTTATATATATAACAAATTAAAAAGGGTGGCTTATTTGCAAAATTGATAGAGGTCACAAAAGTGCAAGATGGTACAGGCTAGTATCTTTTTTGCTAAAAATAAGAGTTAAAGTAACTCAAAACCTAGAAAAGCACTGTGCTTTTGTAACTTTTGAGTTATTTAAACTCTTATTTCTCGCAGAAGTGGTGGTAGTCAGCACCATTTGTCACTTTTGTAACCTCTAATAATACACACATATACGCACACACACATGTATATTATATTTATATCTCTATATACATCTATACATATGTGTGCGTGTGTTTGTGCGTATATA
>NW_026317761.1:0-712 GCF_001194135.2 Octopus bimaculoides
AAATATATATACATATATATATATATATTCATTTTTATGTAACAGCGAAATTATGTATATATGTATGTATGAATGTATGTATGGATATATATATATTTATATATATTATATATATAATGTACTGTTCCGTAATAGAGAATTCAAGAAAAAAAGTACTCCATCTAGTGAGAGATAAATATTATTTATTTGAAGGACACAATGCATGTCTTTAAGTGCTACTAATAGTTTCATATATTGGGAAATACCTCAAACATATCATTCAGACACAAACCACATATCATAACGAACTAAAATAATTGAATGCTTCTGGAGTGGCTATGTCGTAAGAAGCTTGCTTCCAAACGGTATAGTTCCGGGTTCAGTCCCACTGCGTAGCGCCTTGAGAAAGTGTCTTCTATTATAGTCTCGGGGCAACCGAAGCCTTGTGAATGGATCTGGTAGAGAGAAACTGAAAGAAACCCGTCTTATATATATGTATGTGTCTTTGTTCTTGTATTTGTACCCCACCACTGCTTGACAACCGGCGTTGGTGTGTTTACATCCCCGTAACTTAGCGGTTAAGCAAAAGACACCGATAGAATAATTACTAAGCTTAAAAATGATAAGTCCCCGGGTCAATTTGTTCGACTAAAACTCCTTCAAGGCGGTGCTACAGCATGCACGGCCGCAGTCAAATGATTGAAACAAGTAAAAGAATAAAAGAGTATATGTA
>NW_026317762.1:0-1072 GCF_001194135.2 Octopus bimaculoides
ATGATCCCCTAAGGTAAGTTCTTATGCTATATTGGTAACGGTTGCTATATATATTCATATATATTTTTGTAGCTTCAGCTCAGAGCTGCGGCCATGCTGGGGCACCGCCATTTTGCTATACTGTTATTATTGAGAGCTTCCTCTAATATGTGGCATTTGGTGAATAAGAGAGTTTGATGTCGCTACCCACATTTGCACCTCTTGCTACGAGGTAGGTTCATCTGGGACTCTCGACAGGAGGAGATCCAGTTTTGACTTGAAAACACCTACATCCACTTTGTGTTGGTCCCTCAGGCTCTTTGGGAGAATATTAAAAAGCTGTTGGCCCTTGTAACACAGGCTGTTGCAGGAACTGGTTCTAAAGCACGATGGGAATGCTGGGATCTTTGGCACTATGCAGTGTTGACACGTTTTGGCATTGATGTAGCTTTCAATGCCAGAATTTGGCACAGTTCCTTTCAAAATCTTCCAGATGTATATTACTGCATACCTCTCGCGCCTTCACTAACTGTTTCAGCCTTTCTCAGTAGCTGAGCTGTTGCAGTGACACGATATTCTTTGTGAAGCTTCGCTGGGTTGCTTCAAGGTCTGCTGTTAATTTTACACTGTTGGGTGACCTCAGCTGGGAGCAGTAGTCCAGGCGTCTGAGGACCATCCTAGTTTCCTTCTCTTTGGTCCTGAACGTTCTCAGGATCCTTCCAGCCATTTGTCTGCACTTTGTGGACATCCTAGCAATGTACACTTGGAAAGAGGAGTCATCGATCATGTCGATATCCAGGTCCCTCACTGATTTAGGCTCTGGGATTGTAATCCCCTCTGGACCAGTACCCTGTAAGTTTTATATTCAGTTTTGGACGCTGGTAGCGCAGGGCTTGGCATTTTTCAGCATTAAACTGCATATTATTGTCCTCAGCCCATCTGCAAATTGAGTCCAACTCCTGCTGCAGGTGTGCAACATCGCTGGGGTTCTGTATTTTCTTCCAGACTTTCGTATCCTTTGCGTATCTAGTAAGGGTGGCTATCCACTATGAAAAGCAGTGGTCCCAAGACAGTGCCCTGTGGAACACCGCTC
>NW_026317763.1:0-224 GCF_001194135.2 Octopus bimaculoides
TATATATATACGACAGGCTTCTTTCAGTTTCCGTCTAGCAAATCCACTCAAAAGCCTCTGGCCGCCTGACGCAATAGTAGACACTTGCCCAAGGTGCCAAGCAGTGGGACTGAACTGGGGACCATGTGGTTGGTAAGCAAGCTACTTACCACTCTTTCCTTCCGGCGCGCGCGCACACACACACACATGCACACATATATACATACATACATACATACATTCAT
>NW_026317764.1:0-443 GCF_001194135.2 Octopus bimaculoides
GTATGGAACTTTTGCTCAGAACTTACATAATGAGACTTCAAAATATATCTTCTAATTATTAATGTATTTGATGTATAATAATCTAAAGTCTAAGAATTTGCAGACTGAGTGCCCAAAACAAGAAGAATCAAATAGTTGGAAATGGTTTTATAACTCACCGGCAATTGCTGCAGCCACAATGGCCACAAAAACTAGAAGTCTGAACATGGCGACGACTAATGTAAGATCGCGCATCAAACCAAGGAAACTTTAGCTTTTATAGGGAACCCGATGCTGTGTTTGGAAACAGCCATTGAAGGCCAGGATCATCATTGACCAATCAGGATGCACGAAACTCTTTCTAGGATAGTTTTGCTTTCAGCTGGGTTTTGTTGACAGAAATAGTGCTTACGTGGTGGTGGTGGTAGTGGTGGTGGTTGTGGTGGTGGTGGTGGTGGTGTTTG
>NW_026317765.1:0-459 GCF_001194135.2 Octopus bimaculoides
TATATATATATATACACACACACATACATATTAATGTATGTATATGTATCTGTGAACATACACTACATGTCTGTGAAAATGTGTGTGTGTTCACATATACCCATATGTAAATCTATTTGCATATTTACATGTATATATAGATATGCATCAGTGTGTAAGTGCGTTTGTGTGTGTCTTTACGTATGTGAGTACCTAAAAAATATGTACTATAGAAGTATGTGAAGAAGTATGTTGTAGGTAATGAAATGAAGAAGGGTTTGCGAAAAATACGCAAGAAAAAACAATCAACAAGACGAAGAGAAGAAAGGGCTTTGGCATCGAATTCATAGTGAAATGTATATAGGAATAGATATTGTGATATATGAAATAAAAGTCAGATTCAATACCAAATATAAGTATTGAGATATAAACAATTCATGAAGTAACATTGCAACATATGTATATACCTAACTACATATA
>NW_026317766.1:0-137 GCF_001194135.2 Octopus bimaculoides
CACTGAAGATGTACAGAAAAAAGATTCCATCACATGCCAGGGAGAAAAACTAGAAGTAGTTGATAGCTTTCACTACCTAGGCGACCAAATCTGTAGTGGGGGTAGTTGCTCTGAGAGTATAGCAGCTACAATAAGAA
>NW_026317766.1:288-416 GCF_001194135.2 Octopus bimaculoides
GCTGAGGACATGTGTAGGCTTGAAAGAAATGAAGCTAGTATGATCCGCAGGGTGTGTAATGTCAGTGTGCATACACAACAGAGAGAAAAGTTGGACATAAGAAGCATCAAATGTGGTGTGCAAGAGAG
>NW_026317767.1:0-774 GCF_001194135.2 Octopus bimaculoides
TATATATATATATATATATATATATACACGTGTGTGTGTGTGTATATACATATAGACACACACCTTGTAACTCCTTCCTCTACCTTGTAATTAAACATATATAGGCACACATCTCATTCTCATATATCTAATATATATATATATATAGATATATATATATATATTTGTTTATATATATATATATATATATATATATGAGCGATTCCTCTATACACTTGCCTTCACCCCTCATGACTATCTCGCATTGTTACGATCGTTCATTTTTATAAGTTTTTTTTGTTCATTATATCATGTGGAGCCACACACAAACACACACGTGGTCCGTCTGTCTGCCTCCTTATATGTATATATATGTCTACGTATGTATTTGTATATACATTTGTTTATGATAGTTACAATCGCAAAATATAGTTCCGCGTAGTGTGTCGATGTAGTTTAGCCCTAGGTCTACCGTGTTTCAACAGACATGATCAGTCTTGTGTCATCACTGTCACATTTATAGATAAGACGCGCTAATGTCCTTTCTGTTTTACAGCGATAGGGTGTGGTTTGAAGGAATTAGACTGCTGTTTCCAGCAGATCTAACAGGCTGGCTTATGTAATATACCATTGTGTGCATGTTATGTTTATGTGAGTCTGTTATTGTGTGTATATGTATGAGACAGAGAAAGAGAGATGTAGATGTGGAACTATAAAACATTTGGAGTACATGTTTGTGTGGGATCGAGTACATGTAACTGGGAACTTGATACACATTTAGAATACGTGTGGCTG
>NW_026317768.1:0-472 GCF_001194135.2 Octopus bimaculoides
CTTCTAGCTACAATCTCCATAACCCCGCCCTCGCCTCCACTACTGCTGCCACCACCACTACCACTCCCCCCCACCCCTATGTACTGTTTATGTTTCACAGGAGTGTACTAACTTGGTCTATTTATAATGATTACATATCATGAAGCTACTACTACTACTACGACTAGCACTGCTGCTGCTACTACTACTACTACTATATATGTATTTATATATATATATATATATATGCACACATACATATGTGTGCATGGACATACACATACAAAATAGTTATATAACATATGTACATCAACACAATTACATAAAATACACACACACACACACACACACACACAAAACATGTTCATGAGACACACACACATAACCTTATATACACATATTTAAAATGATCATAACTTCATACACATTTATATACATTACCTTATACACACATACATGTATATATATATATATATATATATATATATATATA
>NW_026317769.1:0-557 GCF_001194135.2 Octopus bimaculoides
GGAATCGAAACCACAATCTTACGATCATGGTGCTGACACCCTAACGACTACACGTGTTTCATAATTTATCCCTAATATTATTATTATTATTATTATTATTATATGTGACACATAAATTCCTCTATTTACATAACATCGAGGTCTCTTTCTTTCTTTTGTTGTCCTTTGTATCAATATACATATACATATATATATATATATACATATAAGATGGGCTTCTTTCAGTTTCCATCTACTAAATCCACTTACAAGTCTTTTGTCAGCCCAAGGCTATAATAGAAGACACTTGGCCATGGTGGAACTGAACCCAAAACCATGTGGTTGGGAAGCAAGCTTCTTAGCACCACAGCCATCAGTGCCACTGCCACTAGTCCTACCAGCATCACCACCATCGTGAGCATTATCACCGCCAACAGCAACAACAGGAAGAACATCGACAACGACGAGGACAACAACATCAACAAACAACAGCCACAACGATGACAACAACAAAAACCACAACAACATCAACAACAGGAAGAACATCGACAACGACGAGGACAACAACATCAACAAAC
>NW_026317770.1:0-465 GCF_001194135.2 Octopus bimaculoides
GATATAAGAGGTGAGGTTCCGTTTGGTATTTTGCATTGTAATATACCTCGAAGAATTGTTAATTTGATATATTTATACATAATTTCCTCGGTACTCCGGAATCCGTCCATACCTTGCCACAATTCAGTGTGTTGTGAACGCTAAGTAAACAATACTATTTTATATTAGTTAGAAGGGTAGTGTTAAATGAGGGAATAAGTTGGTGGTTAAAACAATACAACAAAAATGAATTAATAATATAAAATAAAGTAAGGAATATAAAATGCTAAGAAGAAAAAATAATAATAATACACAGATATTCATACAAAAACAAAAATAAAAGGAGTCAAATCGGTGGGGTGGGTAATCTAAGAAACGATAAGAGAAAATCTGGATAGTAAAGTAAGATACAACTAAGCTATTTAGACGGGTTGGAGAAGGGTGGTGAGGCAAAATCTAAATGTAGAAGAAGAAGATAAAAAGATA
>NW_026317771.1:0-384 GCF_001194135.2 Octopus bimaculoides
TGCATACAAATATACATACATACATAAACACATACATACGTGCATGCATATATGCATACACTTATACACACATGCAATCATGTACACACATATACACATTAATACACACATATGTATACACACAGACGCAAGGACACTCGCATATATTCATACAAACATGCACACTCACACATTCACACATATGCATACACGTACGTACACACACACATACACTCATATACTCACACACACACAATACATACGTACACACACACACACACACACAGCACACACACACATACTAATATGCACTTATACACACATACATACACATAAGCACACCTGTACACATACATGCATGCATAATCACATACAAACGTACACAAACATTCATACAAACATACT
>NW_026317772.1:0-451 GCF_001194135.2 Octopus bimaculoides
TAATAATAATAATAATGATAAAAGTAACAATAACGCTACAATAATGAAAATAATAATAAAAATAAAAATAATAATAATGATGATGATGATAAAAATAACAATAACAATAATGACAATAATAATAATAATAATCATCATAATAATAATAATAATAATGATGATGATGATGATAATGCTGATGATGATGAAATTATTATAATGGTTTCCAATTTTGGCATGAAGCCAGCAGTTTTGAAAGGAAGGGAGCAAGTTCATTACATCAACCTCCCCCATTATTTCACTGGTATTTCCTTTTATCGACCTCGACAAAGATGAAAGGCAAAGTCAACCACAGCAGAATAATAATAATAATAATAAATAATAACACCTTTTATTTTTCGAGTAACATTCTGGAAGGTGCCCAAAAAATAAGGGGTGTTACCTTAGTTCACTGGTAGTGAACAGCTGACAC
>NW_026317773.1:0-280 GCF_001194135.2 Octopus bimaculoides
GATAGATAGATAGATAGATAGATAGATAGATAGATAGATACGTAAATAGATTGATTGATTGCCTGATCGATTGATTGATCGATTGATTGATTGATTGACTGATGATACTCGCAAGCAAAAAGGCTTCACTTGAATCCTCTATAATTCATTTATACTTCAATTGCTTACGTGTTTACCAATTTTGCATATGATGTCAGCAACAAATAGTGCATAACCAGTAATTTTATGTGGTGATTTCTCTCTCTCTCTCTCTCTCTCTCTCTCTCTCTCTCTCTCTCTC
>NW_026317774.1:0-710 GCF_001194135.2 Octopus bimaculoides
TATATATATATATATACATAGAAATATATACAAAGAGGAAGAAGGAGATAGATATATAGATCGATAGATAGACGGATAGATAGACAAACAGATAAACAGCGCATGACCTCGCAGGTGGGGCTCAGTTAGAATTTTGTTCAGGTCGAGTAACCCATCCCACTCAAAAGGTCCCTGAATAAGGTTTGTTTAAGGATGTTGAGCAAAACACCCATGTTTCCAAAGGTGAATTATTCAAACCCCAAAAAATTCCTCTCAACACATGGCTATGATGCTCCCCGACTACTTCTGCTCATGATCAGAGATACCCATATCGTCAGCCATGCTCAACTGGTTATGGTCAAGCAAATGACAAGCAAATCTGTGGTATTGAGTAGAATATTTGCTGTAAGCCATCTTTTATATTAAAACAAAACAATGTATATAACATTTCCAATCAGTTACGATCAGAAGACATGAGATCCCACTGCCTGGTACTGTATCAGGGTTTATTATTATTATTATTATTATTATTATTATTATTATTATTATTATTATTATTATTATTATCATTATTATTATTATTATTATTATTGTTATTATTATTATTATTGCTGTTGTTGTTATTATTATCATTTTATGTTTGACTTTTGCTTTGCATTTGTACAAGTTGGATCCAAGTCTCATCCAGAGTCCTCAAGAGACAACAAGTTGGAAGTTCATGTAGGTGTTAT
>NW_026317774.1:2130-2463 GCF_001194135.2 Octopus bimaculoides
ATATATATATATATATATATATATATATATATATATATATACATATATATGCATACATACATACATACATATATATTCATGTATATACATACATACAAATATACACACACGCACACACAAGCACACACAAGCACACACACACACACACACACACACACACACACACACACATATAGACAGTATAGAGAAACAAGCTAATGTGCTTTTTATATTATGTACATTAAATGATATTTATCTCTCAATGGATAGAGTAGTATATACATATATATGTATATATATATGTATGTATATATATATGTATATATATGTGTATATATATATATATATATATAT
>NW_026317774.1:4065-4370 GCF_001194135.2 Octopus bimaculoides
TATATATATATATATATGTACGTAATTATGTGTTGATTGTATTGGTACCCGGTGCGGGAGTGTAGATGGTTTCAATTCTAAAGCAATTTAAAAATAGTTACATAAATATACACACACACACATACACACACAAGCAAACTCACACAAACACACACTCACACAGGCACACACACACACGCACACACAACCTAACAAACACTTAAACACACACATGTATCAGTGTGTGTATGTAAGTATATATACGTCTATGATACATATGTTTATGTATATACATACATATATACACATAGATATACATGTATATA
>NW_026317775.1:0-387 GCF_001194135.2 Octopus bimaculoides
TGTATGTATATATGTATGTGTACATATACATACATATGTATGTACATACATAAATATGTATGTATATATGTATGTATGTATGTATGTATGCATGCATACAGGTGCCATATAGTATGACTAAGCTCTGTACTACTGACAGATGAGATACTCCAGATATATACACACACAACATACATGGATATCTAAAATGATAGCTTCTATGTGGTCCTATGCTCTTCTACATAGATTGGCAAAAATCTCTCAAATCAAACTATTGCTTTAAAAAATGGACACATATTCTTTTATTCTTTTATTTGTTTCAGTCATTTGACTGTTACCATGCTGGAGCACCGCCTTCAGTCAAAGAAACTGACCCCAGGACTTATTCTTTGTAAGCCTAGTACTTAT
>NW_026317776.1:0-337 GCF_001194135.2 Octopus bimaculoides
TATACCAGGGCCCCAATAATGTATATATGTATGTACGCATAAAACTATACTCATTTTTTAGATTATAGTATCCTTATAAATGAGTTGATAATTGTTTTCCATTTTTAAAACCCAAACTGTCTGATGGCATTGAAGAAATAAATGAAGCAAAAACAAAATAATTTTGCAAAGATTTATTGGAGAAACGTTTCGGAAGGAAGATGAAATTTAAAGATTGTTTGAAGATCCAATTGGGATGTCAGTTGTGTTTCAGTTGTGTTTCTTTCAGCTCGTTTAAACAGTCTAAAATAAATATAAAATCGAATAAATATTAATTGTTAATCTTCCGTAATATATA
>NW_026317777.1:0-583 GCF_001194135.2 Octopus bimaculoides
ACTACTAAGCATTTCGCCCGGCGTGCTAACGATTCTGCCAGCTCGCCGCCCATGATCATTATTAATGATTATCATCACCATTATTATATTATTATTATTATTATTACTATTATTATGTTCTACTTTTCGGACAAAACCCTTTGTAACCTTCGTCCTGTCTTTGTCCTTACATGTTTTTGATTTATATTAGCCCTTGTGGCCAATAAAACAGAATTATTAATTATTAATTATTATTATTATTATTATTATTATTGTTGTTGTTGTTGTTGTTGTTGTTGTTGTTGCTGCTGAAATAATGCTTTGTGTTGTTTCTTTATATGTAATTACACTGGATGTCTTAAACTTGACAGTGCATCTGCAAATATACAGAATGATCAATAACCCAAACTAGAGAGATATGTAACGTCAACGGTCGCTCAGAAATAATTTTTCTGGAATGCAATAAAGAACAAAAAGGAAAAAAAAATGGAAAAAATGAAGATAACGGACATATTCTTTGAATTAATTAATATCGATGCATTCATTCATCCATTCGCCCATCTATTTATCTGTCAGTGTGTCTGTCTACCTAACTATTTGTCTC
>NW_026317778.1:0-233 GCF_001194135.2 Octopus bimaculoides
TGCATACATATATGCATATATACATGCACATACATACACACATATACCCGCATATGTATACACATGCACCTGCATAAACACATATATGTATATCTGCACACTCATGTGTATGTGCTCATACTCACACATGTATACATGTACATATATACATATACAGGCATGTATCTGTGTATTCTTACACACACATGTGTACATAGATATACATCTGCATACTTACACTTTCAAATATGTAT
>NW_026317779.1:0-226 GCF_001194135.2 Octopus bimaculoides
GATGATGATGATGATGATGATGATGATGATGGTGATGATGATGGTGATAACAAAAACAAGAACAAGAACAACAAAAATAATGATAGCAAAGATAATAACGTTAAGATTAATAATATTAATATTACTACTAATGATAAGAATAATATGCTAATAAATGGTACTGATGACGATGATGCTGGTGAGGATGATGATGATGATGATGATGATGATGATGATGATGATGATG
>NW_026317780.1:0-279 GCF_001194135.2 Octopus bimaculoides
TGTGTGTGTGTGTGTGTGTGTGTGTGTGTCCTGTGTGTGTGTATGTCTATGCAGTATGTGTGTTCGTGTGTGTATGGTTTGGAAAACAGCTTTCGTTTTCGAGAATAAAATTCATCCTTTTATGTCTAAGAGAAACACGCAAGCAAAGTAATTTTCTTATCTCGCTGTTTCAGATATCTGAACGAGGAAATACATCCAAACAACAGAAGCAACGACGACGACTACAAGGACAACAGCAACAACAACAACAAATAATAATAATAATAATAATAATAATAA
>NW_026317781.1:0-254 GCF_001194135.2 Octopus bimaculoides
ACAACAACAACAACAACAACAACAACAGCAACAACAACAAGAGGAGAATAGCTGAGGTAGATGATGATGATGATGGTGACGAGGAGGGATAACTACAACAATAACAATAACAACAGCAAAATAAATTGATGAAGAAAAGAAAAGCAAGAAGAACAACAACAACAAGAATAAAAAAAAAATTAGATGAAGAGCAAAAACAACAATGAAATACAAGAAGAAGAAGAAGAAGAAGAAGAAGAAGAAGAAGAAGAAGA
>NW_026317782.1:0-413 GCF_001194135.2 Octopus bimaculoides
GGAATTTCCGTGGACACTGCTCTAGGTTTGAAAAGCATAGACAGTCAAGCTAGGAGGGAAGGTGCAGAAGGGATATACCCAAAGACCTCAAGTGAGCTCTGTTTCCCTGCAGCAAGATTGTCACAACATGTGTGATGAATTTCCAGATCTTTTCAAGCAAGAATTGGGATGTCTCAAGAACTTTGAACTGGAAGTGAAGTTCAAATCGGACGCAACACCAGTCTTTCACAAGGCACGTCCGGTCCCGTTTGCTCTTCGTGATGATCTAGCCAAAGGTTACGAAGAAGGCATCGCCAAGGGAATCTGGAAGCCTGTCCAGTTCAACGAATACGGAACACCAGTGGTACCGATTCGTAAAGCACTCGCTTCAAGCAACCTGAAGCCCAAACTACGGATTTGTGGTGACTACTCTG
>NW_026317783.1:0-264 GCF_001194135.2 Octopus bimaculoides
AGAGAGAGAGAGAGAGAGAGAGAGAGAGAGAGAGAGAGAGAGAAATCCAATCTGAAAGTTGTGGTGGTTGGTCATGCGGGTGGGGGATAGGTTGGAAGAAGATAAGGGGGTGAGATATCTGATGGATAGAAGAAGAAGTAGATTAAGGAAAATGTTAAAGGAAAGGCGGGGAAGGGTTTCGAAGAGACAAAGATGCGTTGGCAAAGGGGACTGGAATGGAGTGTATAATCTTCTCCATGCATACACCATGCTCACATGCATGCA
>NW_026317784.1:0-246 GCF_001194135.2 Octopus bimaculoides
CTCTCTCTCTCTTTGTCTTTCTCTCACTATATATATATATATATATATATGAATATGTGTGTGTGTGTGTTTATGTATACACTCACACCAACCTATAGACATACATACATGCATGCGTGCAGGCATGCATACATGACTAAATGCATACATACACACATACATACGTACACACACACACACGCACACAAACACATACACATATATATTAATAGATAGATAGATAGATAGATAGATAGATAGATAGAT
>NW_026317785.1:0-558 GCF_001194135.2 Octopus bimaculoides
TTAACATTACCCTTCTATACAGCTACTAACTACTCTCTTTCTCTCCACCTACCTCTTACCCATGAGACCACTCATCCATCACATGTGATTGACTTCCATCACATTATTTTTTGTTCTATCTTGGGAGGGTCATTATACTAACAACACACACACTGGCTCATTTCAGACCATTACAACTAAGTCTTATCAATCCAGCAAAAAATTCATGTAAAGTGATAATGGTGTGTGTAGCTGATGCTATAGTCAGTGATGTAGATGGTATTATTGCTAACACTATAGGTAATGATATAAATAACAGCCTAGCTGACCCTATAGTCAATGATATAAATAGTAATCTGGCTGACTCTACACTCTGTGATATACACAATAATGTAGTTAACTCTATCGTCCTCAATATAAATAGTAATGTAGTGTAGCTGACACTATAGTCTATGATGTAAATAGTAATGTGGCTGACTCTTTAGTATGTTATATAAATAGAAACATAGCTGACCACTATAGTCTATATTAGTAATGTAGCTGACACTATAGTCTATAATAGTAATGTAGCTGACACTA
>NW_026317785.1:568-833 GCF_001194135.2 Octopus bimaculoides
GTAATGTAGCTGACACTATAGTCTATAATAGTAATGTAGCTGACACTATAATATGTGATATAAATAGAAACATTGCTGACACTATAGTCTATAATAGTAATGTAGCTGACACTATAGTCTATGATATAAATAGTAACATAGCTAACTCTATAGTATGTGGTATAAATAGTAATGTAGCTGACACTGTAGTCTATGATATAAATAGTAATGTAGCTGAAATTACAGTCTATAATATAAACTGTAATGTTACTGACAGTATAGTCTA
>NW_026317786.1:0-892 GCF_001194135.2 Octopus bimaculoides
ACTACCACAATTCCACCGACCACCAGGAGCACTGACTGGCATTGTAACAAGAGGAACAGCAACAAGGAGTAAAAATAATTCGTGCAGTGTCCCACCATCATCATATTTATCATTATTATTTCATATAAGGAACGAGCACCACCTCCACCATCATCATCAACATCATTATAGCTACCATCATCATCGTCACCGCCGTCGTCACTGTCATCATCATCTTCACTATCGTCAGCAGCAGCTACATCGTTATAATCATCATCGTCATCATCATCATCATAATCTTCCTCATCATCGCTATCAGCAGCAGCTGCACCAACAGCAGCATCGCTATCATCAAGCCATCGTCATCGTATAATCACCGCCATAATCATCATCATCATCATATTCAGCATGGTCACCACCATCATCATCATCACCATTTCAACTGCCATCATCATCATACTCATTGTCGTTATCAATACGCTCGCCAGTCATAATCATCAGTAACATCGTCACCATCACCATTTTCCTCCTCCTCCTCCTCCTCATTATATTATTATTATTATTATTATTATTATTATTTATCGCTGTTATTTTTTGTCACCTAAACATCACAACCTTCATAATCAACCGCATCAATATCATTAATTATAATTATCATCATCAGTAATTCTTCTTCGTTCCGTCTCCTTTATTATTATTATTATCATTATTATTATTATTATTATTATTATTATTATTATTATCATTATTATTACTATCGTTCACTGTTGTTATTTGTTGTCACATATATGCAAGTGTACGGCTAATTAACGGCCGGCCTGCCAACATTCTCGTTAATTAAGCAGCAATAACATTAACATCACCACCACCACCATCAGTGCCACCTCAGACAATATAACTAGCAAGAGGTCAG
>NW_026317786.1:3940-5634 GCF_001194135.2 Octopus bimaculoides
ATATATACATGCACATTTATATATTATATATACCTAATATGCGTGTGTGTGGGGGTATGTATATATGTATGTATGCATATATATTGATATACATGTTTGTGTGCGTATATATATATATATATATATATATACATATAGATATACATGTATATATATGCTATATATATAGATAGATTTGTACAAATATACATGTGTATGTATATATATATATATATATATATGTATGTATATATGTCTGTATATCATCATAGTCGTGTGATGATCTATACATATATATATATATATATATCTATATATATACACAAGTGAGTGGACAAAGGACAGAGAAGGGCACTCGGCGCATTTCGTAGAAGTTACATGTTTTGTGTATATATACAGGAGTTGGACAAAATAATGGAAACACCTAGCATCGTAGCATCATAATTTTCAGATATCTATAAAACCGTCAAAAGCTTGTTTATTTTTTTTGTTTTGGGATTTATTATTAGTGTCACTTAATATGTTTTACTAAAATTGCTGTTTCTTTTCAGATATCATCAGAAAAATCTTATTTTCTCGTCGAGTCATCCTTTACCTTATTTCCGACCATCGGCCGAGTATACGTGTGGAGAGAGCCAATAGAAGCATTTGACCCAGACTGCCTTCTTCCAACTTCTTCCAATAGTAAAGACTATTGAAGCATTTGTTCTGATCAAACACATCCTATGGTTGCGGAACTGTTTCCGGAGGGAAACGCAATCTTTCAGGATGATAATGCACCAATTCACACAGCTGAAGTTGTTACTGAATGGCACGAGGAACATTCTAGTGACGTTGAACATCTTATCTGGCCACCACAGTCCCCAGATCTCAATATTATCGAACATTTATGGTGCATTTTAGAAAAACCAGTAAGGAGTCGATATCCTCCACCATCATCACTACAAGAACTGGAGACTGTTTTAGCTGAAGAATGGACAAAAATTCCTTTGGAAACAATTCAAACTTTGTATGAGTCCATACCTCGTAGAATTCAAGTTGTAATTACCGCCAAAGGCCGTCCTACCCCATATTAAAATAAATTTGTTTGAAATTTTAAGGTGTTTTCACTACTTTGTCCAACTCCTGTATATATATATATATATATATATATATATTTGTTGGCACTCAAGAATATATATGAGCCAACGCGGAGCCCCCTACATTGTAAGTAGCCCTGTTAGAAATAGCGACCTAAACTCCCTAGAATCACGCCCTACTGTCCTATGTAAGTTGCAAGAAGTAAACAAAAACATGACAACTACCACTACAACCAGCACTACTACAATCACCACTACTACAATTACCACTACTACAATAACCACTGTTACAACCACCACCACCACCACAACCGCCACCAACAGGAACAACAACCAAAACATCAACAGTTACCACAACCACAACAGCAACAACTAAAACTACTACCCCAACCACCGCTCCCCGCTCCAACATCACCACCACCGCTGCTTTGACATCAACAACAAACACAGCCACAACAACAAAAACAACCTCAGGTAAATCCATCTTTCGCACTAATTGGTTTCAAATTAACCTGGAATTATCTTAAGAACTGGGTGTATTAATAATAATCTCTGTGTGTGACGGGGTGGGTGGGGTGAATATACATATATATATGTTTGTGTGTGTATGCGCGCACGAGTGTGTGTACGTGTGAG
>NW_026317787.1:0-241 GCF_001194135.2 Octopus bimaculoides
ATTGGATATTAATTAACATCAATTTAATACCAGGTAACTAGCACATTAAAAGAATTAGGAGATTCAGAAAAAAGTATCTGTGATCTCTTTAGGATTATTGTATATGTATATATAAAAGAGACCACTAAGTGGGCTGCTAATATGCTAGAAGAAGATCACCGAATAGTTCTCAAAGAAAAAATCCAGCGAAGAAAAAACATTCGGGCGAAACTAGTGAAAATTACAGAAATAAATACAAAGT
>NW_026317788.1:0-268 GCF_001194135.2 Octopus bimaculoides
ACGTACGTGCGTCCATTCGGCTTCCCTCTGCACCGTTCGAGCGAAATTCCAAAGTACTTGCGTCCGTTAGGCTTCTCTCCGTTCCGTTCGAGCGCAATTCGAACGTACGTGCGTTCGTTCGGCCTCCCTCTGCACCGTTCGAGCGGAATTCGAAAGTACGTGCGTCCTTTCGGTCTCCCTCTGCATCGTTCGAGCGCAATTCGAACGTACGTGCGTCCTTTCGGCCTCCCTCCGCAACGTTCGTGCAGAATTGGAACGTACGTGCGTC
>NW_026317788.1:1093-1797 GCF_001194135.2 Octopus bimaculoides
GAGCGCAATTCGAACGTACGTGCGTTCGTTCGGCCTCCCTCTGCACCGTTCGAGCTGAATTCGAACGTATGTGCGTCCGTTCGTCCTCATTCTGCACCGTTCGAGTCGAATACGAACGATCCTGCGTCCGTTCGGCCCCCTCCACCGTTCGAGCGGAATTTGAACGTACGTGCGTCCGTTCGGCATCCATCTGCTCCGTTCGAGCGGAATTCGAACGTACGTCCGTCCTTTAGGCCTCCCTCTGCACAGTTCAAGCGGAATTCAAAAGTACGTCCGTCCATTCGTCGTCATTCTGCACCGTTCGAGCGCAATTCGAACGTACGTGCTTTCGTTCAGCCTCCCTATGCACCGTTCGAGCGGAATTCGAACATACGTGCGTCCTTTCGGTCTCCCTCTGCACTGTACGAGCGGAATTCGTACGTATGTGCGTCCTTTCGGCCTCCCTCCGCACCGTTCGTGCGGAATTCGAACGAACGTGCGTTTGTTCGGCCTCCCTCTGTACCGTTCGAGCGCAATTCGAACGTACGTGCGTCCTTTCGGCCTCGCTCCTCACAGTTCGAGCGGAATTTGAACGTACGTGCGTCCGTTCGGCATCCATCTGCTCCGTTCGAGCGGATTTCGAAAGTACGTGCGTCCGTTTGTCCTCCCTCTGCACCGTTCGAGCGGAATTGGAAAATACATGCGTCCGTTAGGCTTCTCTCTGC
>NW_026317788.1:4846-5462 GCF_001194135.2 Octopus bimaculoides
GGCCTCCATCTGCTCCGTTCGAGCGGATTTCGAAAGTACATGCGTCCGTTCGGCCTCCCTCTGCACCGTTCGAGCGGAATTCGAAAATACTTGCGTCCGTTAGGCTTCTCTCTGCACCGTTCGAGCGCAATTCGAACGTACGTGCGTCTTTAGGCCTCCCTCATCACCGTTCGAGCGCAATACGAACGTACGTTCGTCCGTCCGGCCTCCCTCCGCCCCGTTCATGCAGAATTGGAACGTACGTGCGTCCGTTCGGCCTCCCTCTGCACCGTTCGAGCGCAATTCGAACCTACATGCGTCCATTCGGCCTCCATCTGCACCGTGCGAGTCGAATTCGAAAGTTCGTGCGTCCGTTCGGCTCCACTCTGCTCCGTTCGAGCGCAATTCGAACGTACGTACCTTTGTTCGGCCTCCCTCTGAACCGTTCGAGCGAAATTGGAACGTACGTGCGTCCGTTCGTCCTCCCTCTGTAACGTTCGAGCGCAATTCGAACGTACGTGCTTCCTTTCGGCATCCCTCCTCACCCTTCGAGCGCAATACGAACGTACGTGCGTCCGTTCGGCGATCCTCTGCACAGTTCGAGGGCAATTCGAACGTACATGCGTCCATTCGGCCT
>NW_026317789.1:0-307 GCF_001194135.2 Octopus bimaculoides
TGTACGAAGCTTATGAAATGAGTTTTTGTTAGACGTTCAAATCAATTTCGTTACATCTGCTTGCTGGCGTTTCTTCAAGTAGGTTTTAGTGTTAGTTGCTTATTAACAACACTAGCGCACAAAACTAGCACTGTACGAGACGAACAGAACTGAACAGATGAGAAATTACTCACACTCACATATACGTATACATACGCACACATACATACGCACACATACATACACACACACACACATTTATATACAAATATACGTACGTACATTCATACACACATGCGTACACAAATGGATACATGCATAAACGCAT
>NW_026317790.1:0-673 GCF_001194135.2 Octopus bimaculoides
AAAAATTAATAATTAAAAGCACAATAAATGAGTATAATATAAAATAAAGTGATGATGATGATGATGATGATGAAATATAATATAATATAATATTATTATATTATATTATATTATATTATATTTATCTTATGATATTTACTTTACTTTATATTATACTCATTTATTGTGCTTTTAATTATTAATTTTTCTATATGTGATAGTGGATTTTCATCGATGAGTTCTTGAAACTTGGTTATTTTCCCTAAAACTATATATTTTATATATATTTTATCTATAAAGCTCAATTTAATTTAAATTTTTTATAAATTGATTTTAATTGAGTTTTTACCTGTAATTTTGGATTTTGTCCCTAATATTATTATTATATATATATATATATATATATACTGTTTGTCCCCTTCCCACCCCATCACCACTTAACCATGTGGTTGGGAAGCAAGCTACTTACTACACAGCCACTCCTACGCCTATGGTAAAAAATGCAAAATTGATCAAACTGATATCAGAGTCAAATGCTTTGTTGCCAACTATAACATTTGTATTGTCAATATTAGCACAAACCTTGAAGCAGCAATCTGGCAGAATCATGAGCAAGCCAGACAAAATGCTTAATACCATTTCTAACAGCTTCACTTTGAGTCGACCTTGCCTTTCATCCTTTCAGTACTAGTTG
>NW_026317791.1:0-218 GCF_001194135.2 Octopus bimaculoides
TTCCTGTTGCTACTGTTAATAGAATTATAGTGCAATTCAAAAGCCAAGGAGAAGAATCAACAGATTCTTGTCCCGGCTGACCTGCTCCCTCGGAAAGGAAGCTTCGCTGTTTGAAGAGAATTGTGGAAAACGAATCCCATTCGAAGGTTTCTGACATTGCAAAACAGTTAGAAGTTAGTCCAAGAACATGTGTTACATATCTGCATAAGCTTGGGTAT
>NW_026317792.1:0-264 GCF_001194135.2 Octopus bimaculoides
GAAGCACATCGCCCTCCAGTATATGAGACAGGGAAGACTTTTTAAACATGTGAAATTTAGATGTTAATGTCCATAATTCAACATAAGAAATTGATTATGAAAAATTTGAATACGTTAGTAAATTATTTGGACTTAATGATTCACTGTGTCTTCTGAAAGTCCAAGTCAAATGAAAAGATCTGCCAAAAATGCCATTCCCTACCCACAGCATTTGTACTTGCTTGTATGTGTGTAAATATGTAGGCATATATTATATATATATAT
>NW_026317793.1:0-217 GCF_001194135.2 Octopus bimaculoides
TATATATGTATATTTCTATATCTATAGTATATATATCCATCTATATCAATATATATGTACATATATATACATGGATACAACTCACTCGACAAGAACTCACTACTTCAATGGACCATGATATCACTTCACTTAACATAAAAAGGATTTAAATAATTCTATCAGGCCGAGCTATTAAGCTAGACATGGCCTGGACCAATCTTTGGTCGAAACATATCTA
>NW_026317794.1:0-287 GCF_001194135.2 Octopus bimaculoides
TATATACACCTATACATACATATATATATATATGTATATAATAATATTTCTAAGACTCGCTTTATATATATATATGTTCTTTTATTCTTTTACTTCTTTCATTAATTTAACTGCGGCTATGCTGGAGCACCGCCTTTAGTCGAGCAAAACGATCCTAGGACTTATACTTTGTAAGCCTAGTACTTATCTTATCGGTTTCTTTTGTCGAACCGCTAAGTTACAAGGATCTAAACGCACCACGATCGGTCGTCAAGCGATATTGGTGGGGGACAAGCACATACACAAAC
>NW_026317795.1:0-441 GCF_001194135.2 Octopus bimaculoides
CTACCTCAGTCAGCCAGGCAAGGAGAAGCAAGGTGGCACGATGTTAAGGGGCAATAAAGATATTAACTTAGAACAATTAATAATCTCAGTCATCACCAACAGACTTAAAGGCTTCCTTATTGAGTTTTGTATAATTATAAGAATTGCATCAATTCTGAAATCTGCTGTATTGGGAAGAGCAAGGATTGTAAGAAAGGTCCATAAAAACTCATTCAAATACATTTAGGAAAAAAACTGCAAAAACCTTAAGCGTTCTCTAAAGATTATTGATGGATGAAAGTCTTCAAAAGACTTATAATTCAATTACATTCCAGTTTGATGCTTTACAGGCATCCACAAATATGATACCTGGTGATAATTAGAGATTAGACCTATTCACATGTATTGTAGATTAGATTAAAATAATAAAATGTACAAACACAAAATAACAGTTCTGTAATG
>NW_026317796.1:0-684 GCF_001194135.2 Octopus bimaculoides
TATATATATAATCATATATATATAGATATGTGTGTGTGTCTTTCTTATGTATAATATTTTAACATGAGAGTATATATGTATAGATGTGTGTGTGTGTGTGTGTGCGTGTGTGTGTGTGTGTGTGTACATCCATTACAACGTAAGTATCACCAGTGACTGTCATATCAACAGGCTTAAAATATTTTCTCAATAACTGGAGGTACAGATTATCATGACATAGATTAACCAACGAATAAACAGACACAAATATAGAATTAACTATCATACGCAATTACATACAAACGCTCGCGTTAACCGCATCCGCAAATTCGTACGCTTAATGTATAAACTAAAACAGAAGTTTACATTAAACAATTTTACCCTGACATACACGTAGGCACCTCGTCTATCTGATCCTTTGTCTGTTTGTCAACGTATTTACCACAACATCGAGCTACTTATCCATTTATTAATCTGTCCGTCTGTCTGTCTATACATCTATACTATTTTACTCTTTACTCTTCTACTTGTTTCGCGGCCATGCTGGAACACCGACTTTAGTCGAGCAAATCGACCCCAGAAATTATTATTTGTAAGCCAAGTACACATTCTATCGGGGACGTAAACACACCAGCATCAGTTGTCAAGCGACGTTGGTGGGGACAAACACAGACACACAAACATATACATACACATACATACATA
>NW_026317797.1:0-291 GCF_001194135.2 Octopus bimaculoides
TATATGTAAATAAAACCAAGGAGAGGAAAGTGCTTTGAGAATTACATCATAAATAACAAAGAAAAAAATATTAGATATGCTACTGGTTTCAGTCGTTTACAAAACGATTTTAGTCATGCTGTACGAATTGGGGAAAATAAATTGAAATCAATTTAAATTAATCTTTCATGATATCAGTCCTGGAATTTCACATCTTTCTCACAAAATTCACATGGTGCTGATATCTGCTTTCCCTCTCATGTATGTATGTATGTATGTATGCACGTATGCATGTATGCATGTATGCATGTA
>NW_026317798.1:0-223 GCF_001194135.2 Octopus bimaculoides
GGTAGACGGAAACTGAAAGAAGCCCGTCGTGTTTGTATATATATATATATGTATGTATTTGTTATTTGTGCCTGTGTTTGTCCCCTCACCATCGCTTGACAAGCGATGTTGGTGCGTTTACGTCTTCGTCACCAGCAGTTCGGCAAAAAGAGACCGATAGAATAAGTAGTAGGTTTACAAAGAATACGTCCTGGCGTCGATTTGCTCGACTAAAGGTGGTACT
>NW_026317799.1:0-3591 GCF_001194135.2 Octopus bimaculoides
TTTTCTTTCTCTATCTCGTCCCCGTTTCATCTGCCACGTTCTAGATTTCTTTCCCAACCGTTAACATAATTTTTTCTTCTCCTTCCTTCTAACTTTGATAACCTTGATAACATCTGGCGAGTAGCCAAGCTCAGTCTTACAACCGAGTTAAGTCTATCACCAACACTCTAAATGACACCACATGCAAATAACAATTATTTACGTTTCCAAAGGTTTTGCTCTTATTAGATTTACGGGCGAGTAAGCATAACACAACGGAATATGTATTTCTTATGAACTTCTCTCTCTGTACCAGATCGACTGTTAGATATATTCGTTTCATTCCTCCTCTTGAATTCTCTCATTAATGTCAGTCACGTAGTGGACGTAAGGAACTTGGAAAACTTTTCAAGCGAAATACATAAAAATTCTTTACACACACACACACACACACACACACACACACACACACACACACATATATATATAGTCACGTACACACATGCATTTATTCACACAAGCATAAACACACGTGTATGTGCGTATGTATGCGTGAATGTGTGTTTGTGTACTCATTCATATACATATATATTTATATATATATATGTATATATACATACTTACATATATATGTATATATATATATATATATATATATATATATATATATATATATATTCATATGTATAACCATATATTATTATATTAATGCTTGTTTGTGTGTGTGTGTGTGTGTGTGTGTGTGTGTGTGTGTGTGTGGTAATATGAAATTGCAGTTCATAGTTCACTCTGTTGCTACTTGGAGTTTCTCGTCACGTGCGGTCCTTTAAGCGACGTCAATATAAATTAATAGTGTTAATGAGAAATCAGTTGAGTTGACTCACCTAGCGGGAAAAATACGACAGAAATTTGCGTGATACCCTGGCGAGTTCCATTATTACTGTTAGCTGAGCGTAATACTTTATAAAGAAAAAACAGAGGATACTACTCTTATTGGTTTCGAAATTTCCATTTCAGAAATATTGAAGTGTTTTAAAATTCTGTATATTCTTTACAAAATTATCCAAACGAAATAATCATTGGTGGCGTCATATAGACAAGATCTAGAATCTTCCGATCTTGTCTATTTTTAAGTATTTGGGACAGCTCAGGTAAACACAATTTGCATTCATAATGCCATTAGTATATTAGTATATCTATGATGCTTTATATTAAGTGTATATCTTTGATTCTGCTATCTCTTAATTTGAAGCGAATCGTGACTGAGATAAGAAGTTCTTTCTGTTCCTTGACCTAAATGAATATATGTCTTAGTTGTATCTGTTCTTAAAAGTATTCATGGCATGTCTTGTATAATTCTACTTGATAAGATCTGCAGGAGTTATGCTTGCTCGCTCCATATAACTCTTTGGCAGATCTGCACTCGTGGAGAAAGCGTAGACCAAGGGAGGGTGCTTGGCACCTAAAGTATAATGGGATGCTCACAGCCTTCTGCTAGTTGGCCAATAAGATCAGTCGAAGTTCAACAATGACGTTCTATAGAATGTTGGTGGCAGATAAGTGCGGTGACCTTCTCGAAGAGGACCTAGCGTCGAAGAAAATCCTCTAGGTAAACTGTTCCGCTCAACTTTTGAATAATTTTCAGAAATCCCTGGTGTGACACGGTTAACGGAGAGCATAACACGTTAGAGATAAACACTACAGGCACGGACGTGACGTTTGCCGAGCCTGCTAGAAATGTGCGCAGTTCTGCACGCATTTCTCCTGTACCCGAAAATTGCAAACTTGTGGAATTATGTCGAACACTGCTGTCGCATGTACAACGATCGCGGGTATCAGCTGTATTCACTCTCAATGTTGTCCCATCGCCTTCCTTTGGCCGGGGAGAATACGTAGTATCTACCTGTGTGGTGTCTTTGGCGAATGAGGTTAAATGTGGTGGACAAGACTGAAAGGGCTGAAGAGACAGCTTCCTCTCTAGTCAAGCCCTCATCAACTTTGTCATGTTACACTTGAAAAGAAAATTAGGGTGGAGAGTGAAGTGCTGCTTCACAGGAAATTTGTTGAAAGGTGAATGAGTGTGGCAAGGATGGTCCGAGTGAACGGGTAGGTTTGAATATGCGCCAGTAAATTATGAGAGGAACATAGTGTGAAAGCATTTGCCCTAGCGTTCAGAGAGACTCAAGCTTTATGAGATTTCCACGAACAATCCTCGGAGCACTCCTTCTTTTGAGAAATAATTTCCTATCTGAATTTTTTTGTTTCTTTGCTTCTGTTTCTGAATTTTAAACACTTCGATGAATTTTAAAACACTTTCGATATTTCTGAAATGGAAGTTCGAAACCAAAGAGAGTAGTATTCCCTCAGTTGTTAAAGAGCGTCGGACTTGCAATCATGAGGTAGTGAGTTCGATTCCCTGACCAGATTATGTGTTGTATTCTTGAGCTAGACGCTTTATTTCACGTTGTTCCTGTTCACTCAGCTGTAGAAATGAGTTGTGATGTCACTAATGCCAAGTTGTATCAGCCTTTGCCTTTACCTTGGATAACACCGATGGCATGCCGAGGGGAGGTTGGTATGCATGGGCGACTGCTGGTCTTCCATAAACAACTTTGCCTGAACTTGTACCTTGCAGGGTAACTTTCTAAGTGCAATCTCATGGACATTCATGACCGAATAGGGTCTTTTTACCTTTACAGATTTTTATCTAATCTCTGATTTCATGATCCTGTAACATTCTTGACCATCTTTTGTACACTAAGCGATTAATATAGAAATCATTAGCAGACTTCGTAAAATGTATATCTTATCTCTTTCAATGTACTTATTATCCTTCCTCTCCGACTTCCTTTATAGTTTCACCACTTTCCAGCTTGATTCCATCGCTTTTACTGATTTTCCCCCTTTTGAAAATTATTAAACCACGCTTCTCGATCCCGAATTCCATACCAATATCTTTGTTAATCATCTGCACAGTTGCCGTCAGACTCTCAATTTCTTTCTCAGTCTTAGCGAATAACTTTAGGTCATCCATAAACCACAGGTTACTTACTTTCACACTGCCTAGAATGTACTCCACACGCATCTTTCTTAAAACGCTCGTTAGTGGCAGTATGCGGACACCAAATAGGAGAGGTACCAGACTGTCCCCTTGAAAGATTCCTCTTTTGATATTTACCTCTCGCAGCTTATCTCTCCATGCTGTGAGTTCAGTTCGTCACATTGTCATTGAGTTTTGTATTAGCTTCAGGATAGTGTGTGAGACCTTAAGCAGTTTAAGGTATTCAATAATCCACGAGTTTAAGGTATTCAATAATCCACTGTTGTGTATTAACTTCAGTAAAGGCTATCCATATACCTGCAATTTCCTTCCTTGTTCTCTCGAAATTAGATGAACGGGTGTGTATGTTTGTGTGTATGTATGTATGTATAATGTGCGTGCGCGTATGTGTGTGTATGTGTGTCCATGTATGTGTTCATGTGTGCATATGTATCTGTCTCTCTGTATGTATATATGTACGTACGTATGTATAGACAGATAGATAGATATCTTTTTATTATAGCCACACAGGGCTAAATACAGAAAATGGACAAATTACAATGTATAGCTTT
>NW_026317799.1:4934-5407 GCF_001194135.2 Octopus bimaculoides
ACCAGACCCCGAGCAGTTTAACCGGTCCGTCCGTCCAGCGTCCTTCTACGGAGTCGCTGTTGGACGGTATGGGCTTGCTTCTCCAGGTGCCGAGTAACAAACCCACTGACTTTTCCGGGTTAATTTTTGCTCCTGTCACCGTTTCGTATTCTTTAAGTGTCTCGCCTAGCATCTCGACGTGCTTTTCGCTCGACACTATGACGGTGACATCGTCCGCATATGCAGACACACTCGTCCCGCAACCCAGCTCCCGTGGGATACCCCTTAGTGTCGCCAGCTTCCGCAGTAGTGGTTCGAGCGTCAATACATACAGAAGCGCCGATGTCGGACCGAACGCGTGATGTCGAACGGTTTTGACAGGTGACCGTTTACCCGAATTACCGATCGGATGCCGCTATACAAGGCAGCGATCCAACCGCGGAAGACGGGACCAAAGCCAGCTGCCCTGAGGACGGCCGCCAGGTATCGATGGT
>NW_026317799.1:5417-6470 GCF_001194135.2 Octopus bimaculoides
TATACAAGGCAGCGATCCAACCGCGGAAGACGGGACCAAAGCCAGCTGCCCTGAGGACGGCCGCCAGGTATCGATGGTCGACCCTATCGAAGGCTTTAGATTGATCTAAATTGATCAGCGCCCCACCCATGCCAGGATCCTTAACTAGATAAATAGATAAATAGATAGATAGATAGATATGCATATATATGTGTGTGTGTGTGTGTGTGTGTGTGTATGTATGTGTTCATGTGCATGTCTCTGTCTTTGGAGGGATGTTTGATAGATAGATAGATGGATGGATGGATAGGTAGGTAGGTAGGTAGGTAGGAAGGTAGGTAGAGAGAGAAAGAAAGTGAGAGAGTGTGAATGAGAGAGAGAGAAAGAGGACTAGATACATTTCTTTTATTAACCACACAGGGCTCAACAAAGATGGGACAGATACAATGTAGAGCTTTTCTTTTTGGGAGGGAAAAAAATAGGGGTGTGTCGATCAAAAGGGATCGTAGGAAGGGAAAAAGGGGGGAGTTCGATCAAAAGGGATCGAAAAAAAAAACCGATCAATAGGGATCGTGTATCACAGTCACGTTCTTGTGTAAAAGAGGGGAGGACAGTTTAGGTTTAGCCGTGGAAAGAAAAGCCTACGGAAAAGACCACGGTAACCTTGGTCAATATTGTCATTGAAGAAACTATAACGGTAAGTGACTCTCTTTTGCCTTTTTGCTTTATTTTTTTCCTGGATTTTTTTTTTCTAGTTCATAGGGTTATGCTCAAGGTGGCTCCGTCATTCACACGTGACATCCTTGCTACATTCACCCATCTTTTTTGGAAGCATTTACTAGACAAGACTTCCCTTTCTACTCTCACCTTCCTCTTCAGGTGATACTTGAAGAAGTTGATGAGAGATTGCCCAGAGAGGAAAGTCTTTGTCTCTAGACCTTTCAGACGCGTCCACCATACACATTCTTTCGCCATAGCCACAAGTACGATGAAAATAACTCTTCCTTCCCGTTTGAAGGAAGGAGGCGCGACAATATTCCCGATAGACTCGGCTGATAGACCGACTCGTCCCAC
>NW_026317799.1:9421-9870 GCF_001194135.2 Octopus bimaculoides
ATAGCCTAGATGCGTGTCCAAGGTAGCATTCCAACCCCCCGCTAAAAGTAAAGGACGAGACGTTCCTAGGAATACTTCTAGACGTCGAAAGAAATCCGGCCTACCTGTTAAAGGTGGTGCGTATACTGATATGAGTCGAAAAGCACACCCATCGCTGCCATCGACATCCAGAACAACTACTCTACCCTCCGGATCTATGAATACTGTCTTTACTTCGAGACCCAGACTCTTGCGAAAGAGTACCGCCGTGCCACTACCGCCCATTCTCAGCAGATAGGGAGAAAAATAAATGTTAAACTGTCTGCCAAACATGGACGTTAGGGCCCGCGGATCATGGAGTCTGGTCTCGCTTATGGCTATGATTTCTAGTTTGTGTGACTTTATGTCGTTTAAGAGGACTAGATAGGTAGGTAGGTAGATAGGTAGGTAGGTAGATAGATAGATAGATA
>NW_026317800.1:0-427 GCF_001194135.2 Octopus bimaculoides
GATAGATAGATAGATAGATAGATAGATAGAGACAGATAGATAGATAGAAAGTAGATGCATAACTTGGCATGTTATTCATGCAAAACCCTTTAAGTGAACAATACAAATATGTATTTTATACGGTGTATTTTATCTAAGTAATCTTCTGTTTTGAGAAAAATTTTACTATTGCGAAGTGTCTTGGTGAAGTCACCGTGTTTGACATACAACTTTGCGATGCCAGCCATGTTGAATAAATGTTTTTTCGTTTAGTAAATGGAAATACCAACTTATACACGATTAGAATTTGACAAATGGACAATTAGCGGCAATGACACGCATATGCCCCTATACACGTTTCTTAAAACTGAAAACAGACACCCATAAAGGCTCTCATGTCCACACATTCACACATATACATTTTTACATAGATATATGTATGTATGTG
>NW_026317802.1:0-309 GCF_001194135.2 Octopus bimaculoides
ATATGTATATACATGTATATATATGTATATATGTATATATATGTATATATTATTAGTTGTTTAGGAAAACAAATCATCCCAAAAATTCCATATTGATGTAACTAGGGTAGGAACAAATGAATAGCAGTTAAAAGAAACGACAATAGAAAAATATTTATAGAAAGAAAATATGTATAATGATACTTTTCCTATGTGTGTTTGAAGATCTAGTTCTTATTGACTATCATAATGTCTTAGGATCATTACACTAAAATGGGGTCCTATTGCTTTCTCTAAGAGTTTTGATATTCATGCTTTAATGAAAAGTAT
>NW_026317803.1:0-354 GCF_001194135.2 Octopus bimaculoides
GGTGGTATTCATCAACTTGCAGACATTGTATTGTGTCAATTTACTTGTTTGTTTGTTTATTAAAAGAGCAATAATAACAATATACAAATACATGTGACAATTTATGTCATATCAGTAATTACAAAAATGACATATAGTGACAAAAAATGGGATAATATCTTATAGCTGTTTCAGTCTAGAGGTGGCATGCCTCAATCTATCTTTATCACTCCAGTAGACTGAAGTAATTAATAGATGAAATAAACAAGTAAATTGACACAATACAATGTCTGCAAGTTGATGAATACCACCTATTAATCCTCTTCATTTTCTTATTGCTATATAAATTAATGGTAAAATAACTTTTTACCCGCA
>NW_026317804.1:0-414 GCF_001194135.2 Octopus bimaculoides
ATGTGTCTGTGTGTTTGTGTGTCTGTGTGTAGTTCAAGTTTATAGAAAAACAAAGACGAAAACTGGTGTTGGAACAAGCAAGTATCTTAATTTGAAGCTCGGGAAAAACACAAAGGTCTTTTATGTTTCGAGTATACGCTCTTCGCCAGAAAGGAATATAAGATGAAATAAATAGAGAGAATGAAAAAAAAAACGTGTTGAGTTGAGTAGTCTAACATGGCGAATGATTGGAAAAAGTGGTTGAATGAAGAGGGGATAATTTATGGTGATCCCAACAAGAAGAGGTGTACAAGCGTGTGTGTGTATGTAAGAATGGTGTATGTGAGTGAGTAAGCGTGTATATGTGAATAGGGGCGAGTGAGTTTGACGTGTTGTGTGTGTGTGTGTGTGTGTGTGTGTGTGTGTGTGACGGTG
>NW_026317805.1:0-358 GCF_001194135.2 Octopus bimaculoides
GCCTGTGTGTGTGTGTGTAAGTATAAGTATATATGTGTGTGTTTGTGTGTGTGTGTGTATATACATATATACGTATGTATGTTTATATTTAGAGAGTATGTGTACGTGTATATCTAGGATATATAGTTGCGTTTTACACATATCCATATAACACGCATACGTATATAATATACTATTGTAGATCCATCCAGAGCACACTTTCATTTACACACACACAGCCATCCGCACACACACACATATATAACGCTTATATCTATATTACATATACAATTTGGTAGTATATATTTATACATGCTTATATAAATATGTATATATATATATATATACATATACATATATATATATATATACGTATATA
>NW_026317806.1:0-459 GCF_001194135.2 Octopus bimaculoides
ATATCCGAAGAACTTACTGGTTTTTATTACCTATATCAATAACAATGTTATTCCAATAGGTAACTAAATAAAAAATAAACATACATATAAATATAGATAAGAAATGGAAAACAAAACAATAAATTGAACAATTATAAATTCAACTCAATTTAAATATTTTATACAAAAAAATGACACATCCCATAAATTACAGCTGTTTTCGCTTCATTCATAAAACGAAGACTATTTACTTATTCATGATTAAAGCTTGCTCTCAAAAAGCATTTTTTGAAAAGCTTTAGCAGTTAAAAATATTTTCAATTGATATTTTTCGTGAAATATTGAAAGAGATATGTCGATCTGATGAAGCATCATTACATATTTAAACGGATTTGATTATTCTTGAAAAACTTCATTTTATTAATGAAGTGGAAACAGTTGTAATTTATGAGATGTGTCATTTGTTTGTATAAAATATTT
>NW_026317807.1:0-455 GCF_001194135.2 Octopus bimaculoides
TGGAACCCTCGACGTCGTAAGCGACGGAGTGCCAACAAACAAACAAACAACTACATAATGTAGCTAAAAAAAAAATTCATTAGTTTTAGGGCGATGTGGTCTAACCTTATTTACATTCATGATGGACTCTCCTACCACAAACGAAAGATGAGGGTTCAACAACTTTTTGTTAAACAATATGCACAGAATATTTGTTTATAATGTTTAAATGTTTGTGTTGTACATTAGCTCGGTCTATCCATCGAATCGACATTCCCTGTATGGATTGCACGGTGTTTCATGCGTCAGATATCAAAATGATCGCAGACCAACATGTAATGAAGAGTTTTGCCCATAAACACAACCAGTCCGAGAATTTAGGCCACGATTTTACGATCGTGAGTCAGCACTTTAGCCATTTGGCATTCAGCTTCACACACACACACACACACACACACACACACACACACACACAC
>NW_026317808.1:0-349 GCF_001194135.2 Octopus bimaculoides
AGTACTGGCAACGGCCACGCTCAAAAAGGTGTTTTTTACATGCCACCTGCTCCTGTGAAAATGTCTATTTGATGAGTGTTGTTGTCTATATCTTTTCTGGTGAGATTGATGCATAGCTGACCATAATTCTTCCTGTCAGATGTATTTTAAATGCATTCATCAAAACATATGTAGAAGATATGAAGATATAAATGTTACAATAACATCCTGAGCGTTTGTCTCCATTTTAAATTTTCCCTATTTTCTCCTAGATACATCTCGCTTCTCCCTGGAATCAGATCCCACACAACTGCGACCACTGTTTCCTGGGACACTTAAACAACATTTAGCTACCTTGTAATTATTCCCC
>NW_026317809.1:0-301 GCF_001194135.2 Octopus bimaculoides
TATATATATATATATATATATGCATACATGTGTATATATATGTATATATATATTTATGTTTATATATACATGTATGTGTTTGTGTATGTGTGTGTGTATAAATGTAGACATAGCAGCATTCATATATATGTAGAGATATATATGCATGTGATAACATGTCAGAGCCAGAGAGAAAGATATAGAGGAAGAGAGAAGCGAATATACAGAGAGAAAAAGACAGAGGTAAACATGGGGGACAAGAAGAAATTAACGTAACATCTTGTCTATACGTATCTATCTGTCCATCTATCACTGTATATAT
>NW_026317810.1:0-223 GCF_001194135.2 Octopus bimaculoides
GGTGGTGGTGGTGGTGACGACAACGACGATGCTGAAGGTGGTGACTACAAGGATGATGATGATGATTATTTTGATGGTGATGGTGATGGTGATGATGATGATGAGGATTACGATGATTACAACGACGATGGTGAAAGCAAGAAAGAAAAAGCCAAAAACAAACAAAAAAGCACAGAAATAATAATAATAATAATAATAATAATAAAAATAATAATAATAATAA
>NW_026317811.1:0-1055 GCF_001194135.2 Octopus bimaculoides
AGTTCTTTCGTCACACTTCTGTGACCTCATCAGTAGTCCTTTGCTTTCTTTCTTATATGTGTGTCCCTCCTTGCTAACGATCAGCCAGTTTGTATTTTGTATTCCTATTGTATATGTCTATATTTGCGCATACGTATCCCTCTGTGTCTATGTTTTGTAAGTGCATGTTTGTGTATGGGGAATGCCTGTATTATCTGTTTCGTCTGTTAATACATGTTCATTTATTTTGTTTTTATATATTTATTTGTTCATGTGTTTATACCTACTTCTTTTTTTGTTTTTTTTAGAAGTTTCTGCCCTAGTAGACGTTTAAGAGGTAGTCCACCCACAATTACTTCTATGGTTAGGAAGATCCCTATAGACAGATGGAGCAGATGGACCAGAGTCATACGGACCACCGCTAATGTTCATCAGGTAAAGAAAATGATCGCACATGCACTAGGAGCTAGTATAAGAGTTACCCGAAAAGGCCACACATTTAAGTTTAACAACAAAATATACACCCAGGACGAGGGGACAGCCATCGGTGTTAGTATCGCCAGTGATGTAGCCAATCTCTTCATGGTATGGTGGGACAGAAGGCTTAAGGAACGCCTGACACAGAACTCCATACTTGTGAATATGTACTCTCAATATGTCGATGATATCAACGTAGTGGTAAAGACAACTCCACAAGAGAGTACTCTTGAAATAGAAACTAATACTGTGGAGAGCATCCAGCAAATAGCTAACTCCATCCACCAGAGTATTAAGGTTACGATAGACTACCCTACTAAACACCTTAACCATAGACTACCTGTACTAGATACTGAACTCTGGCTGGAAACTGAGAATAATAAAACCCGAATCCTTCATTCACACTATGCCAAAACCTATGGCCTCCAAATACCTGATCCACTGGAACTCAGCTATTGCGGACAATACCAAATTCAATATATTGATGGCAGACCTCGTTAAAGTAATGCGAAATGTGTCCTGCATGTGCAACCCTACAGAGTTAAAGAAACATATACAACATTTCGTTCACTGCATGCAGTTCTCAGGTTACAGCCATA
>NW_026317812.1:0-309 GCF_001194135.2 Octopus bimaculoides
GCCCCTACATGGTAAATACTGGGCTAAACTAAATGCAAAAGAAATAAACAAAGAAAAACCACAGCAATGGTTGAGAAGCTCAGGACTCAAAGCAGAGACTGAAGGATTTTTAATTGCTGCACAAGACCAAAGCCTCCCCACCAGAAATTACCAAAAACATATAATGAAAACAAACATAACAAGTAACTGCAGAATATGTGGAGATCGACAAGAAACAATAAATCATATTATCTCTGGGTGCCCAGTCCTGGCTAAGTAACTGGGACCTATATACACTGGAAGCTATGCCACAACTATGGAATAACAACA
>NW_026317813.1:0-541 GCF_001194135.2 Octopus bimaculoides
ATATATATATATGTGTATGTATATATACATATATATATATGTATGTATATATACATATATATTTATTTGTATGTATATATACATACATATATATATATATGTGTGTGTAGTGATACATCATTTCACATGCACATTGTCAAGTTGACAGCAAAGTGCAGACAACTGGCAGGGTGGATATTGAGGACATTCCGAACAAGGGATCAAAAAGTCATGTTGACTCTATGGAAGACATTTGTTCTGAGCCGCCTAGACTATTGTTCTCAGTTGTGGTCACCACACAGTGTCAAGCGGACAGCAGAACTCGAGGCAATTCAGCGTCACTATACAAAAAAGATCGCCACAGTCCAGCAGATGAACTACAGGGAGCGACTGAAGGCACTAGGTCTCTACTCCCTGGAGCGCAGGCGGGAGAGATATGTAATAATTTACATATGGAAAATACTGGAAGGACTGGTACCAAATTTTGGCATCAAGTACTACATGAATACCCGCACATGTCACCACTGCATCGTACCAAGGGTACCGTACCAAGGGTACCGTA
>NW_026317814.1:0-332 GCF_001194135.2 Octopus bimaculoides
TATCTATCTATCTATCTATCTATCTATCTATCTATCTATGTCTGTCTATTGATCTATATATCTACCTATTTATCTGTCTGTCTGTCTGACTATATATTTGATGTAATACCAGATATGGTAGATTCTCTTGGGATGGTTACTAATTGATTTGGCAAAAACCCACTTTAACATGAACAGCTGAAATAATGAGGCGAATATAGAAGAGTTTTAGTGGCGTTTTAGACATGAAATTAATATAACAAATACAATTACTATAAAATATATAGGGATTCCAAATTGTAATTTCATAGTGAAAGCAACTGTCTTCACTATATATCATCATCATCATCACC
>NW_026317815.1:0-356 GCF_001194135.2 Octopus bimaculoides
TATTCGAAGTCCAAATCTCACGTGCCTGGAGAAAGCAGCGTGATACCACTTCAGACTTCATTGCGAAGTATAGCCAATGTCACCGAAATTCCAGTAATCAACTTAACGGAGTTGACGAAGACTAAACGACTTCTAGTCTCGCACAGGATGCTGCAGAAGTTTCATGAAAATGTGAAGAGCAGCATAGCAGACCATCAACTGGACAAGAGTATAAATCTGTATTTATGCAGAGACATGTGTGAGTGCGTTAGCTATACATTTACCTACATGTGTATAGATTCATACGGAGAAATGCGCGAATTTATATAAGGATATATGCATACACAAAGAAACGTATACAAACACACACATACGTA
>NW_026317816.1:0-232 GCF_001194135.2 Octopus bimaculoides
TCTATCTATCTATCTATCTATCTATCTATCTATGTACCTACCTACCTACATGCATACTTACATACATACATACATACGTACATACCTAACGTAGGACTAACTAGCTAATTAACTAATTTTCTGCTATTTTGTTATTAACCATTGTGTGTGTGTGTATGTATACATGCATACATCATATATAGACACACATACACACACACACACAACACACACACACACACACACACACACA
>NW_026317817.1:0-396 GCF_001194135.2 Octopus bimaculoides
TTCTTTCATTTTTCAAAGCATCTCTCTGGGACTTTAGTGTATGGCATTATTTATTTCATCTATTATTTATTCACTCATTTTACATCCATTTTTCCATGCTAAGATGGGTTAGATGTATGTGATATTGGAGCATTGTTTTGCAGCTGTATGTTCTTCCTGTTGCTCACCTTAACCTGAAAAACAGGTAAGGTATCATATTCTAGAACTCCGGCAGATGACCCATTTGATATGAAAATGATAGCAACTTCACCGTCTCTGAAACAGAGTAATTTTCAGAGAAGTGCAAATACAAACAAATGCACTGACACATACACACTAATGTACGTGCACACATACACTCACATACTCTTTCACTTGTTTCAGTCATTAGACTGCGGCCATGCTGGGGCACCACCT
>NW_026317818.1:0-522 GCF_001194135.2 Octopus bimaculoides
GTATGTCCTTCTAGCTGCCACGATTCTTATAAATAGAGTGGTCAGCAAGATAGCGGACACACGGCCAGAGACACAGACAGACAGGGAGACTGCTACTATGAGACAGAGATTTTTCGCCGGCCAAGCAAGATGAGAGAACGAACACACACACGAACATATCCTGGTTCCATCATTTTTCTAGCAACTCGAAGCAAGTTGTTAAAATTGAATGAAATTTGGCAAATATTATTTATTAACACCAACAAATAAAAAAATGTTATAGTTAAAACAGTTATCGCCTTGTCATTTCTCAGGCAAACACATGCCTATCGCACCGACACTAAACAAAAACATACCACATTTTGGTGACTCCACTACATTTACTTTGAAGAGAGAGGAGAAAGTGAAAGATGTATGTACGTGTATCTGAAATGAACGTGTGTGTATGAAAGGGGGAGAGTGAGTGCCACTTAGACATGCATGCAAAAAAATATTGGCACTCCGTCGCTTACAACGTCGAGGGTTCCAGTTGATCCGACCAAC
>NW_026317819.1:0-335 GCF_001194135.2 Octopus bimaculoides
GCAGACACACAAACGAACTCACGATCAAACAATAAATAAAACACGCAGATATGTTTTGTGCGTATGTATGAGGAATTATAAAGCACGAATAGTGTATTAATATGCCTATGTACAGAAATAGGTTCGCGCGGGTTTATGTAGAGTGGGCGAACGGGGGCGGCGGAGAAGAAGGGCGACAAAAATACACATGCACTTAAGTAGGGACTTTACACTGGATAATACATGGATTGACAGACAGACAGACAGTCAGAGAGAGAGACAGACAGACGGATATATATATATACACACATGCATACATACACACCCGCACATACACATATAGGTGCATCTGTGGC
>NW_026317820.1:0-505 GCF_001194135.2 Octopus bimaculoides
AAGTATACATTTTTCTAAATCTTGTATGACTCTATTTCTGTCTATCAGCCTCTTCACCCTTATTCGTTCATTCCACTCATCGTTCTTTCGTTCCCCCTCTCTCACATTCCCTTGCTTTGTCTTCTTGCTCACTTTCCCTCCACTTTTCACTTCACTGTGTCCCTGTCATTTTTTCTTGCCCCTCCTTAATTCTTTTGTCCTCTGCCTTTACCTCTCTCTCTTCTCTTCCCACATGATCGGTGTTTGGCCAAGCCTGATCTTTCTTTCTTGGCTGGCCATTGTGCGTGCTACATCAATATTCCTCCCTGTGCCTGTGAAATCTTGTATCCCTGCCGTAAGGCTTTATTTCCACACACACCAGCTTAATTTAATTCATCCTTAGTCGAAAGACACCTGTTATTATGTCCTGTTATTATTTTTATTGTATTTGCGTAACATTGTCTGTATTTTTCTGCCCTTGTTTTTGTATACATTCGCTGCTTTCTTCCAAGGAGTCTAATGCTCT
>NW_026317821.1:0-351 GCF_001194135.2 Octopus bimaculoides
CACACACATAAATATGAGTATACACACAATGTTTCCACGTTTCCCAATACATAGATATTCTCACAAACTAACTTCACACAAACACATGTACTCACACACTCACACACACGCACGCACACACACAAAATATGATTTGCATTGTCTTCAACACATGCACGCTCTCATTTTACCCATATATATATATATATACGTACAATCTCCTATACATATCTACATACAAACATACGTGCAATCATGATCATACATATAAAGAAATAGGCACAGACTTCCATACAAACTTACATATATACACGCACAAACTTACATATATATAAATATATATACATATTATAAATATACATGAATATATAT
>NW_026317822.1:0-706 GCF_001194135.2 Octopus bimaculoides
TATCAACCTCCCTTTCTATCAACCTCCCTTTCTATCAACCTCCCTTTCTAAGTCGAGCTATGGACATTTTCACTAGTAGTAAATTCAGTAACAATACAGACACTCCGCCCCAGCATCAGCATACGGAAACCGGGTACTGAAATACGGATCATTGGATCGTTAGTCTAACATTCTCTCAATTGGGATACTTCGACTATCTGTGAGTGGTTCCATACGTTTTTCTTTTAATATATACATATACAGTAGTGTCTCGATATACAGGTTAATTTATTCCTGAAGACCGCTCTTAAAACGAAAACTCGTAAAGCGGAGAACATTTTCCCATGTTATAAAACGTAATTCATTCCCAGAAAACTTTTTTACTTATAAAATTTATAAAACTCGTAAATAAATGACAATCAAACAACAATAGAATGTAAAGAATATTTTGTGCAAATTAAAAGCGATGTCAACATTATTTATAATTAAAAAAAACATTATTATTATTATCGTTTTCTGGATCACTTTCACTCACACTAGACTCGCGCACAGCATTACTTGTAGACGCGTTCGCCGATTCACAAGCACCCGCAGACGGATTTGTAGATTTCTTTTTAAAAAACAAGTCTAGAGCTATTTGCTTAGAAAAAGCATTTTGTCGCCAGTGGTTTCAGTGCTAGGAAGAGTCTAGCAGTAAGATTCAGTTTAAACGAAGTAACCACACGGC
>NW_026317823.1:0-219 GCF_001194135.2 Octopus bimaculoides
ATACAAGATAACCACATGAAATTTTATATATACATGTAAAGTAAAGAAAATATAAAAGATAAACCAGAATCCTTGTCTGGTACTTGATCAAAACCTTATCAGACGGGTAGTCATGATGGGTACATGGGGCTTTGTATAATTGTACCCCAGTGTCACTTTGATGGCATGTACTGCTCTCTCTCACTCAATAATAATAATAATAATAATAATAATAATAAT
>NW_026317824.1:0-1529 GCF_001194135.2 Octopus bimaculoides
TTTTACAAACAGAACAGGAACAAATTTGGAAAAAAATCTCACAAAATTCAGAAAATTAAAAAAACACGCCGATCGTTGTACAAAACTGTAGCTGAAGTGTTTACACGGTATAATCACGTGTTTTCACGAATGTACTAATGAGATTTGATCGAATATTCTCATTTAAATATGAATAGGTGATTACGGGCGGTTTTGGGCGGCTTGGTCACATGAACCAAAATTTTTTTCGGTCGGCTTTGGGCGGTTTGGTAATGAAAGGGTTAACATATTTAAATATGTACTTAATTGATTTTACTGAATGACAGAACTCCACATTTATATGAGCGTTGAAAATTTTTATCAGTAATGGACTGTATGGGACCATCCATCTATTATCAACTTGATGACCCTGTAAGGTTATAGTGAATATCCATCGCCAGCGGTCTGGGTCTCGTCCACGAAACTGTTTGGGTATCGTTTAGTGCACACATGGTCTTTGTGGCATGAGGAGAATTTTTGAAAACCGGGACCACACGGACCATGCAGCATGTGTGCCTTGACAATGTCGTACAGCTGTCGGTCAACAGTGGGGTTGGGGATTTCTGCTGTGATGATGTCATCTATAAGTGTAGGGTCTATTTTGGTGACCAACCAAACCAAAATGTGTGCGTGTGGCAACCCTCTCTTCTGCCACTCAACAGTATACATGTGGCACTTAACAGGGCTAAAAACCTGCCCTTTTTTGATTAAATCAGTTAGCCTAGTCAGCTTCTGCTTGAAAACCCTGTCAATAAGATCATGCCGATGGCAGTACTGCTGGTGTGGGAGAAGTTCCCGCGTTACCTCAACCCACTTCGGGTTACATGTAAACGTGATGAATAAATCAGGGCGTCTATAGTGCTGAACGAAAGTCATAGCGTCTTGTGTTCACTCGTGCATTTTGCCGATGTTCCTTGGGTCAGCGTCATTACTGATGCTGTCACGCAAATGGATGTAGGAGTCTGATCGCAGCTTCTTCTGATTCAATCTAATGAAGCACAGTCTCTCCGGCTCCATCTTTGCAGCCATGTCAACTGCAAACTGGTGAAACAGTTCCCGTGACCTGTGCAGGGTGCTAAAATCATTAGGCCTCGTCATGAAGCGGTACGAGTAGAAATCCATACATGAAACAGTTTTGGATGTCGCAGCAGTGGGCTCATTTGGTTTGCACTGAGGAATGCCGAAATGGTACCAGTCTTCTCTGTATGGAAAAAGAATGGGATACTGCAGGGCATCGTATGAACGATGTGTCTCAGTAATACGTTGGAGACCACTGTCACGGCTCTGAATAACTATGTCTCGCTTATTGTGCTGTTCACCATGGAGAAGTACAGCGACTTCATTGCACAAAGGAGCGTTATAACGGCGTGCATGCTTCCCAGAAGGTCTTTAGTCAGCATCGATGACAATGGTGAATTTTGGTGAAGGGGCTGTTTGCAAGGCATATTTGAAGCTGCGAATATAGCTGTTGTGCTGATGAAGCATGTTTTGCAGACTGAGCATCACATCCC
>NW_026317824.1:1614-3604 GCF_001194135.2 Octopus bimaculoides
TTGTAATTCCTGATGATTTGAAGGAATTTGGATGAGCTTGAGGTAGAACCAGTAAGTAGTTCCTTCAAAGGCTGTGGAAGTTGGGGAAGAGGGGGCAAGCTGACCTTACCGTTTAAGCAGCACATTCGAGATGGCTCGGCAGCCCACTTTTTAGCATTGCAGAATTGGCAATTGAAGCGCATTTCTCCAATATTTATGTCAGCGCGGCTGGAGTAATGAAAGTTTGGCTCATAGTTGAAAGCGCGTAGATGCCAGTAAGGGCTGTTGGGAGTCGTCACACTGTAGGCAGGATCTTGCCGTTGACTGTTCCACTGCAATGTAGAACGTTGGTCGTGGGAAGGTGCGGTAGCAGTAGCAGAAGTGACATTTGCAATGGTAATAGAGTGGTCACCTGCATCTTCAGAAGCCATGGAAGCAGTGATAGCGGCAGCATTCGTAGCAAGGCGAGTTGTCCGTTGTTCCAAACGTTTGGAAGACCTGGAAGCAGCAGTAGCCGCAGCGTTTTTAGTCAGTCAATTGGCCGTTTGTTGTTGGCCCTCCGAAGCCCTGGAAGCAGCAGTAGCAGCAGCGTTTGTAGCCAGGCGAGTCACCGTTTTTTCCGGGTCCTCTGTAGCCCTGGAAGTAGCAGTGTATGAAGCCATTTTGGCTAGGCGTAGGGTGCGTTGTTGCAAACTTTCAGCAGCTCGGCATTTCACTGAACATAAAGTGGCGTGTGAAAGTCTAGAAGCAGTTTGCTCTGAGGACTCGTTTGCTTTAATCGCCTTTAGCGCCAGTGCTGGGGCGGTATGGCGACTGAAGCGCCTTCTCTTTTTCGGTGGCATTTTATGTGCCGAAGAAAGGATGAAAGTTATTTGTAGAAAGAAAATGTCTAGGAAAGTATGCATGAAATTGAAGTGGGAAAGGGTGATAAGAAACAGCCAATAAATAAACAAATAAACAAACAGGTGTTTGTATGTATGTGATTAAATGTGTTTTAAAAAAGAATTTCAAAAAACTCAGTTTCACTGTTTTCCTAGTGTTTCTGCTTGCTTTTTTATTTAATATTTTGTTGGATCATTCGTAAAGGTTCATAATAGAAATTAGCATTTAAAACGAAATTCAAGAAACTCACAGTTTGTATGGACAGTAGATGTGGACACTGTTTGTATTGAATAAATGTTTGACTGCGGATGTTAGAGTTACATGGTATAAAGTAATTCAGTTTGAAGAAAGATTTTGAAGAAACTCAGTTTAAAGTGAAAGTTACTTGTTATGTTAGTAAGTAAATGTTTGACTGTCGATCTTATTTGGAAGAGGCTGACCAGTATTTGTGTATTTGTACGTATGTATGTATGAGTGTGTATAAAAATGACGCTGTGACCAAAGTCATGGTATTTAGAAAGGGTGATAAGAAACAGCAAATAAATAAAAGAAAATGACAGGTATGTATGTGTGTATTAATGTGTTTTCTCTCTCTGTATATATATATATGGTAGTAAATAAGTGTTTGACTGTCGATCGTATTTGGAATAGGCTCACCGGTAATTGTATGTATGTGTTTATTTGTATGTATGTGTGTATTTATACGTCTGTATGTATGAGTGTGTATAAAGAGATTAGTAAATTTTCACATTAACACCCGCACAATTTTCACTACAGTGTTAGGGTTAGGTAGGTAATGCTGCGGGTGTTAATCTCAACATGTACGAAAAGATTTTTAAAAAAAACTCACAGTTTGTAGGGAATAAATGTTTGTCGATCGTATTTGAAAAAGATGTCTCGCTATTTTATTTTTGTTGTTATCATGGTGAAGGACGGAGTTAGAAATGGAAAGTAAACTTACTATTCCCGCCAATTAGAATGAGGTCATTGGTAACTATAGGTACATATATATGTGTGGATTTACGTATGATTGGTAGTGTGTCTGTTTATTTGACTCTCACTCTTTTTCCTTTGTTTCTTTGTCTTTTTTCTTGGATCGTTCGTAAACGTTCATAAGAGAAAGTAGCAA
>NW_026317824.1:6101-8614 GCF_001194135.2 Octopus bimaculoides
ATATATTTGGTAGGTTAAAGTCGCCTAGCAAAAGTATATTGATGTGTTGGTCCAGATTTGTCAAGACCTCTTCTATGCGTCTCAAATTTACCCTCCTGCTTTGCTGTATTTGGTGGACGGTATGTTGAGCATGCAACTACATCAATTTGTTTTATGTGTACTATTAAAGTATCACAGACAGAGTTTGAGTGTGATAGGAGTAGTAGGGGTGTGACATCTCGGATGTACATTGCAACTCCCCCATGACTTCTATCCTTTTTGTCTGTTCGGAGTACGGCATACTCTGGTATGTTTATCTTCACATCTGCTATATTAGATGTTAGATGCATTTCGGTAAGCACTATGCATATTGCTTGATTGCATGCAACTAGGTCTTTCAGGTATAGAAACTTGTCTTTGCCGCCTGTTCATAATAGGCCCCGGATATTCAGTAGGAATATGGGTGTGATATCTGTGCAGGGGTTCTCGGTGTTAGTGGTGGCCATCCTTGGTCCATTGTCTGTGGTGGTCTTGGATAGTTGTTTGTGTGGTTTGACTCTGTACCCTCTGTATCCATGTTAGTTGATGCACTATTTTCTGGGCCATGCTTAAAAAAGCTTGCTGTTCAGCTGCTGCAGTTCGTACAGCCTCTGCATACAGCCTTTTGTTGGGAGCAGAAGGAATATTTGGACTTCTCTCTTTGTGAGTCCTGTTGGTTCTTGGTGGATTATGGGTATGCAGGTCTCCCTTTTCTGCGCTCCCGCTTATTTTGTTGTGAGTGGTCACCTAGCTTGTTTAGCTGGTGGTGTTTGGGATGGACAAATTCGCAGTTTGCTACCTTTTCCCCATGCCAACAGGTACCCTTTAGGTAGAATTTACAGATAATCTGGGTTTTTTTTTCTTTGCATAACGTGCTTGGGCTTGAAGCTTGTTTGTGTTCACCATTTCTTTGTCTGTTCTACTGTCTCTGTCGTTTGGTGTGGTGCTGTGTTGGTTGTATTTACTATGGCCATTGCAGCTTTCTGGTGGCATTTGCCTTGTTTTGGTCATCTGTTTGGCCTTCCTGAGTTTGAGCACAGTGTGCAGGGTCTTCATTGTCCTTTTTACAGTCTGTGTCTCTCATAATGCCTTCTAGGAGGTCAAGATGTGGTTTTATAAGATCATAGGAGCGAATGAGCTCCTGTTTCTTCCGTTCACTTTGAGCCATTGATCTGTAGAAATCCACTGTCACATATAGAAAAATTAATAATTAAAAGCACAATAAATAAGTATAATATAATACAAAGTAAATATCATAAGATCAAGATAATAAAATGACTAAACGTGTTTCATAACCAATTTTCAAATAGAAAGAAATTTAAATCGATTAAAACTACCGAAAATTAATTCTATTCAAAAATATAGCTAATCTTCAGGTCAAAATACAACAATAAGAATAATAAATGAATGTATATATCAACCAACAATAAATAACAAATGAATATATGTATGTATAATATATAAATTTAATGAATGGAGTAAAACGCATATTTTAACTGCATACTTTAATTTCTGACGTATGTTTCGAAGAATTACAATTTATGCGATCTATAGGAATCGGCGATGTTAAAAATGTAAACTTCTCCTTGGAAATGTATGGGAACAAGCTTAAACGTAAGACATTATAACCGAATATGAGAACTATAGTTGGAGAAGGTTATAACGTAATTTATTTGAAAAGACCGTTGGAGACTAGGACGCTACCAGATAGTACGTTGGACAAGAAGGGAAGAAAAGAAAAAAGAAAAAAAAAGAAAGAAAATTCAGTGTAGAGTTGGGAGAAAATAGGATAATATAAATCCGATAATAAAAAGGGATCGTAAAGGGAGTTAATCTCGTGTTTCTACAAAAATACTAAGATGAATGTATATAATCATTTATACCTATGTGTATGCGCATATATACACACAAACATACTTATACTCGAATAAATACATATATGCATACATATATACACACACCTACGTACAAACCCACACACACATATATATATATATATATATATATATATATACATACATATACATACATAAGCACATACATATATACACATGCATACATACATGCGTAAACACACACACACACATATATATATATATATATATATATATATATATATATATACACACACACACACACACACATCCACACAAACACACATATATGTATATATATAAAAACATAAACATAGAGGCAAGACCTTCGTACATTGGGCCTCACCGAGGCGATGACTACTGACCGAGACCTTTGGAAATGTGCTGTGCGTGAGAAGACCTGGCAAGCCAAGTGAGATCGTTGCCAGTGCCCCTGGACTGGCTCTTGTGCGAGTGGCACATAAGATGTACCATCCTGAGCGTGACCGTTGCCAGTACCGCCTGACTGGCCTTGTAGGGTTTTCAAGCGAGATCGTTGCCAGTGCACCTGGGCTGGCTCTTGTGCAGGTGTCACATAAAAGTCACCATTTCGAGCGTGGCCGTTTTCGTGCGGGTGACACG
>NW_026317825.1:0-408 GCF_001194135.2 Octopus bimaculoides
TGTCAACTTTTGCTATTCCGTGTTAAAATTAAGGACCAAGTTCTTTGCCAGAATTAGAAATCTTTATGATTTATTACAGCAGACAATTTGTGTTGGTGAAAAAAGAATTTTTGTGGGAGAGGCTGAGAAATTTATGTTAGGGATGATAGGATGTAGATTAAACCAAAATAGACTTGCTATTAAATTTCTCACTTAGTTGGAGTTCCTTGTTTTTATTCCTTTATTCGTGACCGAAATTAGCCAAGGAATTGGGCTTGGTCTTAGCAGTTTGAAACAGGTGTGGTAGGAGAAAAATGGGTAACACACACATTCCTAATTAGACACAACTAATACATAAGTTTAAACATATCAAGAACATATAAACCCCAAAGGCAGTACACTTACTTATATATAAATACATGCGTACGC
>NW_026317826.1:0-274 GCF_001194135.2 Octopus bimaculoides
TATATATCTCATACACACACAAACACGCACACATGCGTAATATTTAACACCCAGACAACACATTATACTATATGTGTGTGCGTGTGTGTGTGAAATATACATACGTGTATTACGTGCGTGTGTATATACATACACATATGTAGTAGATATGAACGAATATACAAATAAATATACAAAAGAATAAATTTATATACGATTAAATTATGCGTTTGAATATTTATTTGAATTTATCTTATATATATCATATACATCTATATCATTTATATATATATAT
>NW_026317827.1:0-270 GCF_001194135.2 Octopus bimaculoides
CAATCTAATTTGGCAGAGTTTCTACAGCTGGATGCCCTTCCTATCGCCAATGTCCTTCCTAATATATGTATGTATATATCTATATATTTGCATATATGTATTCTCTTATTCTTTTACTTGTTTCAGTTATTTGACTGCGGCCATACTGGAGCATCGCCTTTAGTCGAGCAAATCGACCCCAGGATTTATTGTTTATAAGCCTAGTACTTATTTTATCAGTCTTTTGCCGAACTGCTAAGTTACAGGGGCGTAAACACACCAGCATTGGTT
>NW_026317828.1:0-220 GCF_001194135.2 Octopus bimaculoides
ACCACTAAGTTACAGGGATGTAAACACACTAACATCGGTTGTCAAGCGATGGAGGAAGGACAAAAACAGATACACGCGCACACACATATTTATATGTATAAATATGGATTAGTGGTACAACAATGCACCAATATTTACTGTATTGCTCTATTTAATAATTTTATCTTATAAATATAAGCTCCAAGTGTTGTTTTGTTCGCTCTTTGTTTATTTCCTCATG
>NW_026317829.1:0-219 GCF_001194135.2 Octopus bimaculoides
TGAAAAGACCCATCAAGACCAGTGAAATCATGCTTTTGTCATGTAACTGGTACCTGTGCTGGTGGCATGTAAAAAGTACCTTTTGTGCATTGAGCTTCACAGAAGCAAGGTAGCTGATGCTGGTTGCACATGAAAAACAAGTGTTGGGCCACAAGGAGACAATGACGACTGACTGAGACCTTTGGCATTATGCTGTGCTTGAGAAGAAGACCCATCAAG
>NW_026317830.1:0-219 GCF_001194135.2 Octopus bimaculoides
TATCTATCTATCTATCTATCTATATCTATATCTATATATATATATTTATAAACAAAAATAAGGGATCAGCAACAGGTTGCTTCACCACGTACCGAAGTTCAGAAATAGCAGCTAAAAATGCTCGTCGAATTTAGAACAGGAATATCATACCGATGAAGTAATGAAGAGATTTCTTTCTTCTTCTAAACCAGAAACATGTCTATGATTAACTATGGCTAG
>NW_026317831.1:0-468 GCF_001194135.2 Octopus bimaculoides
TAGATAGATAGATAGATAGATAGATAGATAGATAGATGTATATACATACACACACACCCATATATATTAATATGAATATCTATATATTCTATTGAAATATAAATAGACATACTTTAATATTTTCAATATTGAAAGGAGGATAATTAAGCGAATATATATAGTTATGTTGAAATGAACAACTGACAAGAAATCTGAAGAGAGCATACTGTTAGGTTCATAGAAAATGCAAAATGCGTTACATTTTATGGATTTGCTGCAGTAAATACAATCAATATAAGATTATTCGGAGAATCTAGATTTGTTTGAAAATATTTTCACTTATCTTTTAATTTGTATTTATTTAAAAGCTTTGGCAATTACAGTCTATTTGTCTCAAGTTTGAATATATCCAGAGTAAAAAATAGCGTTTTGTAAACACTCGTATACATATCTGTCTGTCTGTCTGTCTGCATGTCTATCTATCTATCT
>NW_026317832.1:0-481 GCF_001194135.2 Octopus bimaculoides
AAGTCAAGTGAAAAGTGAGCGGTAATTAGGTCAAGTCATGAAGACAGAGTATGAAAGGGGATAGAGGAGAGATAGAGGTGGAGGATGGTAGTGGTATATTTATGGTCAGTTGATCTTACAGGATAGAGGGGATGAGCATATAGAGTGAAGGAGGAATGGGGGGGATGATGTTAAAAGGTCTAGTGAGTAGGAAGGAATGCACGTATGTAGCTTATAGGTGGTGGGGGTATGAGTGATAAACCAAGGACAGAGATAAAGGGAGAAATGAGTAGGAAAGGTAGTTAGCAGTATCATATTCTAGAATGTAGCCAAACCTATTTATAGACGGTGGAAAGGGATTGAAAGAAACGACGTAGTCTGTATGCGTTGGTGGTGGTGTTGTGAATTAGAGAGTAGAAGAAATAGATTTGTGGGTATATATATGTGGTGAGATGATGAAGGGAAGTACTGGATCTTCCCAGAAACAGCTGTAAGACTCTAT
>NW_026317833.1:0-233 GCF_001194135.2 Octopus bimaculoides
CTAATAATAAAATAGGTAAATATATATACATACACAAACATATATACACACATATACATATATACACATACATATATACACATAAATATATAAATATACACATACCCACATGCATGCACATAAACACGCACGCGCACACATATATACACACACATACAAGCATACACATACACGCATAGATATACATATATACGTATATATATACACATATACACATACACATAAATACACAT
>NW_026317834.1:0-454 GCF_001194135.2 Octopus bimaculoides
GTTGAACACTGGCGTCGAGCTAATCGACTCATTCTCTTCTCCGAACTTGGGGACGTTGTACCAAAATTTGAAATCGATAACGAAGGGTAACTCAAGGTGGCGAGCCGGCAGAGTCGTTATCGCATTAGGTGTAATTCTTAGCGATAATTCGTCCGTCTTTACGCTCTGAATTCAAATTACATGGAGGTCGACTTTGCCTTTCTTCACTTTAAGGGATGAAAGTTAAGCACTGAGGTTGATCTAATCGATTGACTCCACTCCCCCGAAATTGCCGGCCTTGCGCCAACATTTGAAACCAATATATAAGTTAATTCTAGAATACAAAATAACAAGAGTTAGCGCCAAACGAGTTGGATTTTAATTGATTCTGATTTCCAGCTAACTTCACTCTGTAACTGACAATGCCTTTCATACTACTACTACTACTACTACTACTACTACTACTACTACTACT
>NW_026317835.1:0-496 GCF_001194135.2 Octopus bimaculoides
ATGATAAAACGATGGCAAGAAAAGCCCCTACATGGTAAATAATGGGCTAAGCAAAATGCAAAAGAAATAGACAGAGTAAAATCCCAGCAATGGTTGAGAAGCTCAGGACTTAAAGCAGAGACTGAAGGATTTTTAATTGCTGCACAACACCAAAGCCTCCACACCTGAAATTACCAAAAACATATAATGAAAAGAAACATGACAAGTAACTGTAGAACTTGTGGAGATGGACAAGAAACAATAAATCATATTATCTCTGGCTGCCCAGTCCTGGCTAAGAAGGAATATATTCACAGTCACGACAGAACTGGGACCTATATACACTGGAAGCTATGCCAACACTATGGAATAACAACAGAAAAAAGATGGTATAAACACACGCCAGAAAAGGTCACAGAAAACGATAAAGCAACCATACTCTGGGATATGCCAATACATACAGATAAAGAAATTAAGGCAAATAGACCAGATACAGTTGTCAAAGATCATGAAGAAA
>NW_026317836.1:0-270 GCF_001194135.2 Octopus bimaculoides
CCCTCATAATGTGAAGATTATAATATGCTTACTATCAATCATATCTAGATCATACTTTGGATTCGCGAAGTGCTCTTTCCTATAATTGATTAAGGTGTAACGTACCTTCTGTAAGTTACTGTTAGCTACGCTAGTGAGATTACTACAAGAAGTGCTGATGAGGCGATCGACCGGATCGCACTTACCCTCTAGTCGTTATTATTATTAGATAGATGGATAAATAGATACATACATACATACATACATACATACACACATACATACATACAT
>NW_026317837.1:0-478 GCF_001194135.2 Octopus bimaculoides
TAATGTACGGAAGCGGTGTACACCTAATGGTGTATAACCACTTACCTACACAGTCATCACTCAGATCATCTATAATTAGCTAAGAATATGGCAGTTCCAAGAGAAAATTTTCTCCTACTATTGTCTAATGCTGCTCAATATATGGTAGCTGCTGGAAAAACATTGCAAGTTATGTACCCTAAGCTCTTCCACCTGCTTCTCCCACCTACTGCACAACTGTGCTCTAAAAATAAAAGCTTTCTATCTTGCTGTTGATTGTCTGATTGCCACCATCAAGACTGCAACTGTAAAAAACAATGTTGAGAGCAATACAAAACAATTGGATACCCACCTCAGCCAATTGTGACCAGGTGGGATAGCTGGTTGGATGTTCTACAGCATGAAGACCAGTGGATTGAAGTATTTCGGTTTGCAAGACAGTGTGTCATGAAAAATTGTGATGTTGTTGGAGAGAAGTGCGTTCACATGGATGCTAGTT
>NW_026317838.1:0-202 GCF_001194135.2 Octopus bimaculoides
TCATACATATACATACAGACAGAGACACACATGTATATACAGATAGATAACATACACACATATATATATACAAACACACATATAAATACACGCACATATACACATATATATACATACATAGATCCAGACATCCACACACGCACTTAGAGGCAGACACACACACATGCGCATAGAGGCAGACACACACGCACACACATACATA
>NW_026317839.1:0-701 GCF_001194135.2 Octopus bimaculoides
GAATAAAAAATGGCTTTGTAGAGATGAGCCTGAAATAAGTGTATTGTTTGTATTTTTATTTCTCTTTGAAACCTCAGTACTTTCCCATCCTCACTCTCCCTTAAAAAAAGTCTAAAAATCATAAGTGAAATGTAATAAAGATGAAATTGGATTCTGTTAATATTTTTGCATATTCGGAATCTCTGTTAAAGGTAGGGGTCCGAAAAAAAATGTTCACAAAATTTCGTTTTTCAAAGGAGTGCGATTCTGCATTAGCCCCTATACCTATTGGTTCAGCTGAACCAATTTGAAATGATTTAATAAAGAGGACACATTTAGTTACATTATATGGCCATGGTTTTAGATAGTTACGCTCTCGAAGACAAGTCAGGTGCTTTATCATGCTACTTGTTAATTCCAGGAAAATTATTGATACTCAAGCAGACTGTTCTGAGACTTACTGGACTCCGTATATTAAAAGACTACGTCTCACGCATGCACATTGAAAATACACACACAATGAAAGACAGCGAAAATTCAACATTGTAAAAAGTCACCGTCCCATCCCCAAAAAACTTGTGGCAGAAGTCAACATCTCTGAGATTGAAACAAGACACTTATTTACGGCTGTAAATAGACTACACCCAGCAGCACAGAAAGGAAAATCTATGAAGGTTAGGTGCGACGAGGAAGTCGAACCATTTCTCCTGCGAAACAATACT
>NW_026317840.1:0-384 GCF_001194135.2 Octopus bimaculoides
ATAAGAATTAATTTGAGGCTAAAAGAACAATTTTTCTCTTCAAAATTAGTCTGGAATGTCTTATATCATTTATATCAAAATTGTAGTTTATTAGTGTGTATTTACACACACATACTAACACACACCTACGTACACGCACATAATATATATATATATATATATATAATGTGTAGTATACATGTATATATATATATATTATATAATATTATGTGATGTATATACACATACACATATGTGTGTGTGTGTGTGTGTGTGTGTGTGTGTGTAAATACACACAAATAAACTACAATTTTAATATAAATGAGATAAGACATTCCAGGTTAATTTTGAAGAGAAAAATTGTTCTTTTAGTCTCAAATTAATTCTTATATCAAAGATATATAT
>NW_026317842.1:0-576 GCF_001194135.2 Octopus bimaculoides
GGTTTGGTGAGACAAGAAATGGAGATAATGAAGAGAATATTTGAGCGAAGTGTGTGTGGCCGAAGCAAAAGGAGAGGCACAGAGAACAAGGATTTTCGTAGACTAATAAGTTGGTAAGGAGACAAATGTACGGCGGCGAACAGATTGGAGAGGAAAGAAATCAATACAACGTAAATATCGTTGCTGGAAAATTGAGAAGTTCAGGACTATTCAGGGATGATTGTCGGAAAGTAGCGAACGGATATAAATTTGGAGAAAACTAGTTAATGCCTAAATGTACATTACTGGTGGATCGAAATAGGAATGGAGGGGAAAGCCAGGGAGGAAGAAGTAAAAGAAGAAGAAGAAGAAGAAGAAGAAGAAGAAGTAAAACAAACTAGTAGTAGTAGTAGTGTAATAGTGGTGGTTGTGGTGGTGGTGATGGTGGTGGTGGTGGTGGTGGTAGTAGTAGTAGTAGTAGTAACAGCAGCAGCAGTAGTAGTAATAGTAGTAATAGTAGTGGTGGTGGTGGTGGTAGTAGTACTACTAGTAGTAGTAGTAGTAGTAGTAACAGCAGCAGCAGCAGCAGTAGTAGCA
>NW_026317843.1:0-500 GCF_001194135.2 Octopus bimaculoides
TTGTATTTGGAGAAATAACCGGTTTCGTGTTGTCTTTTCAAATTTCTATACTTCATCGTAACATGTGTTCGCTCCCGTCTGAGATTTAATCACACAGAATCGCATACGCAGCCCTTATACACACACGCACTCACTCATATATGCATAAATATATATTTGTCTCCATGATTGCTTGCTAAATCCAAATTTTTAAAAATGCATTCTCTCTCTGTTTATTTCTTCGTGTTCTTTTCTGTTGAAGAGCGTAGGCTCGAAACTTAAAAGACTTTCTCACCTTCCCGGGCGTTACACTAATGCACCTGCTTGTTGTTCATACACCTCAATTGGTCTTCTGTTTTCCTATAAATTTCAACAATATATATATGCGTATATATAATTTCAACAATATACATATATGTATATATAATGAAGTAGTTGTTTACTGTCTACTTAATGTGGCACAGTCCCCTGAAGGGAATAATGCAGCTGTTGGTTAGACCTAAGAAGCTGATATATATATA
>NW_026317844.1:0-417 GCF_001194135.2 Octopus bimaculoides
TATATATATATATCCCTATGTATGGATAAATCTGCGTCTGCATATATGCATATATTCGGATGTATATGTGTGTATTGTGATCAGCGTCCTGGTAGTTTAACATTTAATTATCTATATTTGCATGAGTCAGACTGAACTTTTAGAGGCAGATTTCCTGTGGTTGGATGACCTGCCTACTACCAATACTCATCTGTTTCCAACCAAGACAATAGTCCAGACAATGTTTTTTACATTGCCTGGAATTGCCGCTGTGCCTTTCTTTTATATCGAAAAGGGGTCTTCAATCCAATAGGTATAGCTTTAAGTGTACTTCGAGGTACATAATTCCCGAAATGAATATAACGCATAACACACTAAGACCTTGAGTCACTCTTTTAATTCTGATATATATATATATATATATATATATATATATAT
>NW_026317844.1:545-851 GCF_001194135.2 Octopus bimaculoides
AAGCCATGGTGCCATAGCTAGTTAAGCAAGCTTCTCAACCACATGTAGTTTCAGTTGTAATAAAAACAGATATGACATTTATCTAAGGGGTTATTCCAAATGTTTAAAGATTACAAATTTATTATTTTCAATAATAATAGTATTCTTTTCTATTATAAGTACAAGGCTTGAAATTTCAGGGGAGGGGGGAGTCAATCCAGACCGACCTAGTACGCAACTGGTACTTAATTTATCGACCACGAAAGGATGACAGGCAAAATCGACCTTGGCGGAATTTGAACTCAGAACGTAGCGGCAGATGAAATA
>NW_026317845.1:0-284 GCF_001194135.2 Octopus bimaculoides
CATAATCTAAAAAGATTTTCAAAATTGTTAGTTTCAAAGTGAGAATCGCTGTTTTGGTAATCTTTTTGTCCTGTTTGTTCTGCCATTAAAAGCTACAAGTTTGCTCAGACAGCCAGCACCTACCATTTCGCGAGCAACAAGGGGAGTATAGGATGAGTCAGCCAAAACCGTCGCTATGCTGTCTCTCTTATGACGTCCAATTCCTCTTGAAGTTGTATATATATATTGTGTTAAGATTCGTCATCAATCAATTATCCTTATTGAGAAGAAACAGTCAAAAGTAA
>NW_026317846.1:0-306 GCF_001194135.2 Octopus bimaculoides
AACACACAGAGACTCGCAAACACTCATACACACATGCAAACACACACAAAGACACACACACATAAGCATATGCATATATATTGCTATAAGCATCTACTTATGCGTCTATGCATTCTCTAATTATACAGCATTCTGTATATTACTACTTCGAGCTGATAAACTTATAGCTATCAGGATGTGATGTCGTGTAATAAAAATCCGAACATATTTTGTAGTGAGTATAAAAAGAGTATGATGAAAGATATATAGAAATCACTACATAAATATACATATATATGTATATATATATATATATATATATATATA
>NW_026317847.1:0-316 GCF_001194135.2 Octopus bimaculoides
GGTAGACGGAAACTGAAAGAAGCCCGTCGAAAGTGTGTGTGTGTGTGTGTATTTGTGTATGTATTTGTGTGTCTGAGTTTGTACCCCCACCATCCCTTGACAACCGACGTTGGTGTGCTTATGTCCCCGTAACTTAGCGGTACGGCCTAAGATACCGATAGAATAAGTACTAGGCTTACAAAGTCCTGGGGTCGATTTGTTCGACTAAAGGCGGTGCTCCAGCATGGCCGCAGTCAAATGACTGAAACAAGTAAGAGAATAAGAGAATATGTATATATATGTATGTATATATATGTATATATATATATATATATAT
>NW_026317848.1:0-1467 GCF_001194135.2 Octopus bimaculoides
TATGAAATATTTTACAAAATAAATTTTCGTTGCAGTTCTCTTCTACATCTTATTGAAATTTGGAAATGGACGTAAGTAGATTTATATCAATATATAGACCTATATCTATGAAAATTATGAAAATCACTTCACAAACATTTAATTTATAAGTTCAGTGTAGGAAAATATTTTCCTTCTCAGAGTAAATTAGTTGAAAAGAAAATTTTTAATTCTGAGTTCAAAATAAAACAGCCGTGTAATGACGAATTCAATTCTTAACATAATTTCCATTGATTATAATTCAGTTTTTCGTCAGTTTGTAAGCATTTTGTTAAATATAACAAAGTGCTGACATTGGGGCCAACTTTACAATACACAACCGTTAAATATTATAGGATATAACATGTGAATCATTTAAATAATAGAATTAATTAAACAACTTTAAACACTCATTCGCAGTCATTTTCATTAAACAGATAATACATCCCAAGATGCTTTGTACCTACACTATGGTAGTAACAACTTTATCACTTCTTTTATGTTAAAAACATCAATATTGATCGTCAAACATTTAATATTCTATTTCTTTATTATTATCTATTTTCACAATCTTTTATTTTCGTCATCTTATTTTGGTTGTTTAATTTGCCTGGCTTTGTTACAGTTGAATATCTGAAGTATTTTATGAAAGTAGAAGACTGTACTCTCAAAGAAGGTAAAATATTGATGACACTTGACGTGGATGTCTTCGACTGTTCGAAGAAGTGTTTTGAAACTTCGGTGTGTAAATCCTTCGTGAGCAGAACGATAAATCCAAGCTGTATTTTATACGAAGATGACTCAACAGAGAAAATGCTAATAGACGCAACTAACACCCATTTTTATCAGTTGAGAAGATCTGTGCCGACTAAATATAGAGACGGTAAACAAATTTGAATCTTCTGGATTTATTTCATTCTTTGACATGTGTTCTATGTTTTAGTCCAAAGAGAGACAAAACCGTCTGCATTTGAAAAGTCTCTGCGATTTCTCAGGTCAATGTAGAATGGTGTCTGTAGATAAAAAAAATTGTTTGTAGAGTTTTCGTTTCAGAGAATGAAAATTTAAATTTTGGATCGGGACAAAAAATCACCGAGAGTAGTAGTAGTAGTAGTAGTAGTAGTAGTAGTAGTAGTAGTAGTAGTAGTAGTGTGTTGTTTTTTTTTAATCCTGTCTACTATAATGACAATGGCTGAAATTTTGTGGCAGGAACTATAATCGATTACATGAAGCCCAGTTCTTGACTTGAATATAGTTTATCACCGCAAATCATTTTATCCGGCGTTCTAACGATTCTAGAGAAGCGATCAAAGAAACTAAATTCAATTCTTTTTTGAGACGTCATCAGTGGCAACTTTAAGACTTCACTAAGTCACTGCTTATATACCCTCTATTACTAGGCGTTTAGATAGATAGATAGATAGATAGATAGATAGATAGATAGATAGA
>NW_026317849.1:0-362 GCF_001194135.2 Octopus bimaculoides
TACACACATACATACATACATATATACATACATACATACATAATATATATATATAGGTGTGTGTATGTATTTATGTATATGTATATATGTACGATGTGAAGAAAACTGATAGACAGATAGACAGACTGAGAGAGGGGAAGATACACAGATATAGTCGTAAAATTAATATACACATAAAATTAACATACACATTTATAGATATAGATAGAGAAACCAATAGGTGAATAAACAGACACAAAGACAGACAGACTTACAGACATACCCACACATATATAAAGTTATATGTATATAGATAGATAACTAGATAGATAGATAGATAGATAAATAGATAGATAGATAACTAGATAAATAGATAGATAGAT
>NW_026317850.1:0-632 GCF_001194135.2 Octopus bimaculoides
GAGTATTCATAAAAGCTTTGAAATAAGTATTATTCATGTTAATGCGAGATTTAAATTAAAAAAAATATAGAGAAAGATTTGTCAGATAACAAAAGTGAGGAAAAGCAGTAGAAAGACGTAGCTTAATGAAAGACACGAAGAAGTAAAATAGATAGCAGCGAATAAGATTGAATGAAAGAGTAAAAACGAAACGAATGAAATAAAGCAAATAAAAACAAATATAACACTGGCTTCATAAAACCATGAAACGTAAGCAGCTGCTAGAAAGGCAGAAACATAAAAAGGAAAATGAGTTAAATGAGATGTATAAAGCCGAGTAATCCCTATGTTCTCTTCAATCAAATTTTATATTAATTTCACTGTTATATATCTTTTAATATCATTGAAAGTTTCTCTAAACTATATCGTAAATGCTGGTAAGATAGACAACAGAGGCGAAACTGCAATGAGAGGTCGAAAAGTTGATAAAAATAACGACAGAAACAACCATTCAATCTTATGAACAAGCAGATTCTTCCAAACAGACACACCAAGTTACATATATAGATATCTCTGTATGTACAACTCGTCTCTCTCTCTCTTATTGTTTCTTTGTCTCTTTTTCTTTATATATATATATATATATATATATA
>NW_026317851.1:0-211 GCF_001194135.2 Octopus bimaculoides
TTGGTCATACACCACAAGGTTCAACGGACCAGCACATTGGCGGCATTACCACGAGCGATGGCATGGCATAGACATTGGGAGAGCCAAGCGCGCTCACAGGCATCACATGACACCTCGATGATGACAAGCCGCCAATGCTGACAATAACCTTATCGTTACGGCCCATCCTCCAAAAGTCCCAAACGCCAGAGGCTGGAAAAATAGTTCACTA
>NW_026317853.1:0-1176 GCF_001194135.2 Octopus bimaculoides
GTGTGTGTGTGTGTGTGTGTGTGTGTGTTGACACAAAAAAGTTAGAGACAGAAAGAAGTATTGGCTAGAAGATAAATGGCGGAAAGATAAGTCGCTAGAGAAATATAGAGAGAAATAAATAGATATTTGCATTGATATACAAATTGACAGAGAAGATATTCACATAGATACAAGTCGGTAGAAACATTTTTTAGATAGAAAGATATGTAAATAGATCAATATATATATATATATATATATATATATATATACAGAGAGGAAAAGCGGGGAGATATATAGCTAGATAGATAAATAGAAACAGACAGACAGATAGGTCGGTAGGTGAGGTAGAAAAATACATAGATAGGCAGACGGACATTTAGGTAGATAGGCAGGTAGGTAGGTACATCGGTAGATAGGTATTTCGTCTACCGTTACGTTCTGAGTTCAAATTCCGCCGAGGTCGACTTTGCCTTTCATCCTTTCGGGGTCGATGAATTAAGTACCAGTTACGCACTGGGGTCGATGTAATCGACTTAATCCGTTTGTCTATCCTTGTTTGTCCCCTTGTGGGCAATAAAGAAAAAAAAAGATAGATAGACAGTTATACCGACAGACAGACAGACGGGTAGATAGACTGATAGATAGATAGACAGACAGATAAACCGACAGACGGATAGATAGATAGATAGATAGATAGATAGATAGATAGATAGATATTAATATTAGTGAATGCGTGTATTAATCTTTTTATCCGTGTAATTATGCGTGTGCCTAAACGCAATGGTGGTAATGTCCACGAACCAACGCAAGAATCAGAGAAATGCAATGGTTTTCCCAACAGAGTTCTCTGTTCTGCCAATCAGAGTTCCACGTTGACTCCAAGAATTATATAGTCACTGGTTATCATAATCCTACCAGACTAACCCCCTCTCTCTCTGTTTCTCTTTCTCTCTCACTCTCCCCCTCTCACTCTCCCTCTCTCCCTGTCTCTCGCTCGCTCGCTCTAACATTCTATTTTACCCTGTTCCGTTATTCTCTTTATTCCTCCCTCTCACGCGTCCACACTACGTCTTTCTTTCTATATCGGTTTCGCTCTGTATGATTCTATATCTTTCTTTTTCCATTTTACTATGCATCAACCTATTCATCAATCCACCTCACCCTCTCTCTCTTTCTCTCTCTCTCTCTCTCTCT
>NW_026317853.1:3415-4839 GCF_001194135.2 Octopus bimaculoides
CGTCGTCGTCGTCGTCGTCGTCATCATCGTTCCACCCCCTCCCCATTCCTCCTCTTCATCCCTCATCAAATGCCTATTGTCGCATTCTTCGTGTCATTGATTCTTTATATCTTTAATCATTCCAGGGACAATGCAAAAATAGCACCGGCAACAACAACAACAACAGCTATAACAGCAACAGCAGCAGCAGCGGCAGTAGCAGCAGCAGCAGCGGCAGCAGCAACAACAACAACGACCACAACAACAACAACAATAACAGTAACACCATTGTTACAAACGTTTGTATGGAATATGTGCTGAAGAGTTATTTTGTTGATGTTGTTATTGTTGTTGTTGTTGTTGTTGTTGTTTACATCCTGATCAGCTCAGATGAAGCAATTTTCTCGCTAAATTTTACCGAAGCGCTACGTTAGGGGACGTTATCAAACAACCATTATTGGTTTTCAAACGGAGGAGGGTGAAAACACAAAAACACACACACACACACACATATGTGACGGGCTTCGGCATGGTTTCCGTCTACCAAATTTACACGTAAGGTATTGGTCAGTACGGAGCTAGAGTAGAAGACATTTGGACAAGTGTCACGCAGTGGGACCGAACACGAAACCACGTGCAGTAAAACGAAAGTCTTCGCCACACGGTCGCATATATTAATTATTAGCGAACAGTACAGTTCCCAACACATTCTAATTATAGTTATTTCAGTTTGAAGAAGAGTGTTTGCTTCTTTAAAATAATCTTATGTTTATAATATGTTAACCTTCGTACGTCTACTTTTGACTTACTGTATACGGTCATTATGCAACCTAGTTTGATATTTAAGTCTATGCAAATATATGATTTTTAAAATCATTCCTTGTGTATCAATTGCTATTAATAGAGTTATATATTTATCTTCTTTATTCATATTCCATGTCTTGGGTATTTCAATTTCGCGGCTTCTTGTGCTGTTCGATAGCTTTTTCGACCTTAGCAGTGTGTTCACTGTGATGACATGCTTGGAAAATTTCAAGATGGCTATCAGAATGCATTGCCCGTAAGGGAGGTCGACAAATTTGATTCTCGCTATAAAAAAAAATTAAAAAAATTTCCTTCACATCTTTCCCACTTGACTGCAAGTAAGCAGCTTCAAATACATCAAGTAACGCAGGCCAGCAAAGATCTCTTATATAAACTCAACATACATTTTAATACTTTCTCAGCAAAATTAATAACAATTTTGGAGAAAAACAACGTCTTCAATAATGTAAAATTTTCATCCAAAAGGAAGAAAGAAGAGATAATCAAACGTGTGAAGCCCGTCCCACGATCAGTAGTTTTCCTTTCTCTCGTTAATTATCGTATCTGAAAGATTCGAGTCACTTTCAATTATTAGCAGTTCAGAGGTCGGAATCGTAGAGTAACGTATTACATCTCTCTCT
>NW_026317853.1:5767-6257 GCF_001194135.2 Octopus bimaculoides
ATATATATATATATATATATATATACATACATATGTATATGAATGTGTATGTATACACAGATGGGTCTGTATATATAACTATATAAATAATTTCATATACATACCTACATACATACATACATACACATACACGCGTATGCATTTTCCTTAAAAGATGCATGTTTTGCGAATATAAAACGGAATTAACACATGAATGCACCAGTAACGCATCTGTGGTAATTGGGCATAGCACCTTATGCATGAGTTCCGTGCATATAGCATATGCATGAGCTTGTTGCACGCTGCAATAAAAATCCCCTTGAAGGCCATTTGCACACGGGAAACGTTGGCGAATATGTTTGATTGCAGCCATGCATTTTGGCATAAATATGGACTTGAGGATTCTAACGCTGCTGCTATATATAAATATATAATATATGGTACACCATATATTATGTATATATGTATACAAATATATATATATACATACATATATATATATATATATATA
>NW_026317853.1:9629-11432 GCF_001194135.2 Octopus bimaculoides
ATATACATATACATGCGTATAAGAAGGGATGACCACTAAGTGGACATTCGATATGCTAGAAAGAGGTCATCAACGACCCAACCACAAAGAAAAATATGTTTCTGGTAAACACACCAACACCGGTTGCCAGGTGGTAATGGAGTGACAAATACAATCACATGACGCACACTCACACACACAACACACACACAACACACCCCCGCTCACACACATACATATATATATATATATATACTTTTTTATTAAAGCTGAAAATTATCACAGAACTGTTAGTCCGAGTTTCACTTTCCCCTTCGATGGACAATTGTGATGAAAACACCTGACGAATGGTAACGTGAAATTCTGAGTAACAATTCTGTGATAATTTTGCAGCTTTAATTAAAAGTATATTGCTCTACCTTTGGTATTCGAGTACTCTGCTTTCCAGTGTGTTTTGCACTCATGTGCTGACCTGTCTGTGTATACTTCCCATCTAGCAAATCCGCTCATAATTTTTCGGTCGGCCCTTGACTAAAAAGTACAAAATAATTGCTCAATGTGCTCCAGCATGGCTGCAATTTAAGAACTGAAACAAGTAAATTTAACATAAAAGAATCGGAATAAAGACCTTATGAACCTTATAATATACTCGCTATCATGTTGAGGCTGCAACACGAAATACTCAGTCGTTGCTATCAATTAATATCACGACGTTGTTTTAGAGTTTTTAAGCCTAAAAATAGGCCGGATGGTCATGGTTTGACTCTTAGTGTAATACTTCTCAATTCCAGATATATACTAGACCAGGTCTTAACTGGTACTTCAAAATAAACAAACAACAGCAGCCGCAGCAACAAGAAAAACACAACGACAGTAGCAACTATAACAACGACCGCTGCTACAACCGCATTAACAAATTTAAAAATAATTGGGTAACCCACCCGATATACCCGTCTCCTTGTCACGTCTTATACTGCTTATTACACTACCACTTATGGCTTCTAGGTCAGCACACAATCCATCAATCTGAAGAACCCCTGTGGTTTCTGTGGTGGGAGCCGACTTGACTTCGTTGAATTCATTGAAAGACAAGCCGGCGGCCATTTTATTTTGTCATTTCAGATACGAAAAGACAAAAATAAAAGAAATAATGATTAAATAAATAAATAAATAAATAAATAAATAAGAATAAAAATAGAAATAAAGGGAGCAAAATTCAATTTGTTTATTTTTATCGTTTGTTTCCTTTTCTTCTTCTTCATGTCTTATTATTATTGGTCTTTTGTCGAGAATGATTGCTGGAGGTGGTTTCGGTGTTTTGGTAATAATGGTGGCGTTGGTTGGTGTTGTTGCTGTTGTTGTTGTGGTGGTGGTGGTGGTGCTAGTGGTGGTAGTGGTGATAGAGGTGTAGTGGTAGTATTGTATTCACTGGTGGCGGCGGTGGTGGTAGAGATAGTAGTGTTGATGATATTATTGAAGTGAGGGTTTGTGATGATGATGATGATGATGATGATGATGATGATGATGATGATGATGATGATGATGGTGGTGGTGGTGGTGGTGGTGGTGGTAGTAGTAGTAGGCGTTGTGATGGATGTGAGGATGACTGTAGGACGCTTTGTACACGTTTAAGTGTGTTTGGAGAAGGTCCATTGTTTTCGGTGATGCTGCGGTTACGGTTGAAGTAGCAGCAATAGCAATAGTAGTAGCAGTAGTAGCAGCAGCAGCAGCAGTAGTAGTAGTAGTAGTAGTGGTGGTGGTGGTGGTGATGATGGTTGTAGTCATTACCGCTTGTTGCAGCTGCTATATCAGTGGGTGCCATTC
>NW_026317853.1:11442-12170 GCF_001194135.2 Octopus bimaculoides
AGTAGTAGTGGTGGTGGTGGTGGTGATGATGGTTGTAGTCATTACCGCTTGTTGCAGCTGCTATATCAGTGGGTGCCATTCATGTTATCTTGTAGATAGATGATTAGTAAATTCGACAAATAGATAGTTAGACAGACAGACAGACAGACAGAGAGCAAGATAGGCAAACACAGGAGATAGACAGGTTTTCTAGTTTTCATGACGTAGTTATAACCCACCTGGGTGGGATGACAGTCCATCCCATGGTTACTCGTTTTTACCAGCCAAGTGGACTAGTGTAACTGGAAAATAAGTGTTTTGCTCAGGAACACAACGCGCCTCCAGGTCCAGGAATCGAAATCACAGTCTTACTATCATAAGTACTGCTTAGCGGTATTTCGTCTGCCATTACGTTCTGAGTTCAAATCCCGCCGAGGTCGACTTTGCCTTTCATCCTTTCGGGGTCGATTAAATAAGTACCAGTTATTCACTGGGATCGATGTAATCGACTTACTCCCTTTGTCTGTCCTTGTTTGTCCCCACTATGTTTAGCCCCCTGTGGGCAATAAAGAAATAAGATAGATCAATAGATAGATAGATGGATAGATAGATAGATAGATTGATAGAGAGAGATAAATAGATAGATAGATAGATAGATAGATAGATAGATAGATACATTTCTTTTATTAGCCACACAGGGCTCAACGAAGATGGGACAAATACAATGTAGAGCTTTTCTTTTTGGGAGG
>NW_026317853.1:23166-27286 GCF_001194135.2 Octopus bimaculoides
TATATATATGCATGTATGTATATGTGTATATGTATGTATATGTATGTATATATTTGTGTGTGGGTGTGTGTGTGTGTGTGTGTATACTATCACCATCGCCAACGCCAACTTCTGAAACCACCGTAAACCCATAAAGCCATACCGGCCATAACTACCATTAACATCCAACAGCCAAAACAACCGCCATTACTGTACATGCCACCACCATGACCAATAGCAACATCAACGCAACAACTACAACAACTGCTATTACAAACCGTCATTACTATACATTCCACCACCACCACCACCACCATCACTAACTCCATCAATAGCACCAACGCCATCTCCACCGACGCCTAAATATTAGAAAGCAGTAAATTTCACCATAACATTATGGAAGAGATATACTGAGATAATATTGTTAAGCTGTTGATTGAAAGCTTTTATCAAAGGCTTAGGTGTACGTACAGTAGATTTATAGTAGACTTACGATGAAGGGAACATGTCTAGATTAGGCCTACAGACATGTGTGATTGCGTATATATATATATATATATACATACATACACACACATATACATACATATATATTATATATATTATATATACATGTATGTTTATATATATACATATATGTATATATATATATGTATATATATATATATATATATAGATGTATATACTCATGTATATATGCATGTATATGTCTGTGTATGTATATACGCATACATAGAGAGAAAGGGAAATATTGTTGACATTTTACGCACATACACACAGTGATATATACAGCTTTATCTCTCACAACTAAATAGTAGTGTATGTCTAAGTGTGTCCCCGTTTGTATATATATATATATATATATATATATATATATATATATATATGTGTGTGTGTGTGTGTGTGTGTGTGTGTGTATGCATAAATATGTATGTATGTATGTATATAAAATATATATATATGTATATATGTATATATATGTATGTATATATACATATATATGTGCGTATATATGTGTGTGCGAGTGTGTGTATGTGCGTGTGAGTGTGTGTGTGTGTGTGTAAAGTTTGTAGCTTGGTGATAGTAGTGCGGTAGTGATAATAGTGTTGGTAGTAGTAGTAGTAGTAGTAATCGTGTTTGAAAATCAGTATTCGAAATGCTTGTCCACAAAACACGTGAAAACTCTACCGTGGCGGAAACGTTGAATGCGTCAGAAAAATGCGGTGGTACTCTGCAGACATTATCAAGGTGGAATATATAAGTTATACTAAAATTGATTAAAATATAAATTAGAATGTGTTTATATACATAAGTGTGGATGGGCGCAGAAGTGGCTGTGTGGTAAGTAACTTGCTTACCGACTACATGATTCCGGGTTCATTCCCACTGCGTGGCACCTTGGGCAAGTGTCTTCTACTATAGCCTCGGGCCGACCAATGCCTTGTGAGTGGATTTGGTAGACGGAAACTGAAGGAAGTCCGTCGTATATATGTATTTATATATATTAAAAGTTCAAATTAAAACAAAGCACAAAGGATTTCGCGGTCTCGGCCACTATCTGGCATATACATGAGCTTACAATTATCAAGTATTACCTCTAAAATTTGTATTTATATATATATATGTGTGTGTGTATATATGTTTGTGTGTCTGTGTTTGTCCCCACAAACATCGCTTGACAACCGATACTGGTGTGTTTACGTCCCCGTAACTTAGCGGTTCGGCAAACGAGGCCGATAGAATAAGTACTAGGCTCACAAAGAATAAGTCCTGGGGTCGATTTGCTCGACTAATGGCGGTGCTCCAGCATAGCTGCAGTCAAATGACTGGAACGAGTAAAAGAGTAAAAGAGTACACACACACACATATTAAATAATAAAACGAATGGTTCATACCTGGTAGATCGTAAAGCTTGATCACTTCCACAGTGTTCGTTGTGTATTTGGTTACTAATAGTAAAATGAAAGAATAGTTTAATAACCCACCTACTGGAAACAGCAAACGTATAGATACCGCCACATCGTGATAGTAGCAATGATTGTGATATAGCTAACACGGTAACAACGTCGGCCATATATACAAAGAAATGTAATAAATGCTCATGCAAAGAAAAATAAAAATGCCCATTGATTAACCTCTGTATGAATTAAAATGTTATTCTCACTTAAACGTCGATGTACTGTAAGAGAAAACCTGACTGCAGTAGATACCAAGTGAGTAACTCTCATATAAGCTTTTAGTGCAAAATTCGCTCATTTGCATCGCTAGCCAAGAGATAAATCCCAGCAATTTCCAGTGCCAAGACCATCAGATCCCATGATTTCGGCTTACTTTGGTCTTGTCAATGATGAATGCTCGTCCGCTGCGCTGGACGTAGCAGGGATTTACCTCTCCGCTAGCGAAAGAAACAAGAGTGAATTTTGCACCAAATTAGTAAACGGATGAAGTAAACGGATGACGTGATAAAGCAAAGTAGTGAAATGTTGATACAATCGACTCGTTGTCCAATGACTAATAAAATAATTTATAAAAATCATTAATTATAACTGTAAAAGTGAAGTATCACTTGTGATATCGGTTGTGGCGATGAGACAAGCGGGAAGAGCTGGAGGTTACTTATTGTTTATTTATTTGTTTTACGGGAAATAATTCGGAACCCTCGTACCAAGTAGCGCTTATCTTTTCTTATTTGTACTTCCGTTGAGAGAGGTCTGGTCTCTCACGTAATAATTACATACATACATTTATGCACACGTCCACTTATAAACACACACACACACATCAGCACCCCCCACACACACACACAATTTTTTTATGAGGCTCAATTACAAAAGTAACTGTATAATCTATGCCAAATATCCTACAGATGGAAAGTGGGCACAGACACAACGGAATCGCACCAAAAGATTCTGCGGTAGACCGTCGGCTACGCAGCTCAGTGACTTTAATTTTTTTTAATAAATAAAGAAGAAACAAGAAAATTAATTGCTTTTTCATTTGTAATTTTCAAAGTCTCTAATTGCATAGTTATAAGCTGGCAGCTCTCTCTAGTGATATGAACCACGTCATATCATTGCGGACATCTTGGTAGCTACTTCCAGCAGTCAAGTTTACAGTAGTTCCTAAATCCCATAGTTCATTTATATTTCAACAAAATTAACTCTTTATCAAAGGAGGAATAGACAATACAACAAAAGAATTTGATGCCGTTCTCTTTTCTCAATTCGTAGCGTTTGTAAAGCAAACGAACCGGTTTCGAATGGGATCGAAACCGACACATACAATCACAGATCTAGAATAATCCAATTTTTACATTTTATCTTGCCTTGCACTTAAAAATCACAACATTCTCTTTCTGTCGTATGTTTTCATTACATTTTATTACTGGCATACACATTTTTGAAATATCATTTTTCAAAAAAGTCATATTTCAGTCATGTTCTCCCATACATCATATTGCCCCGTTCCATATCTGCCTCAGATTGTGACTGTAATGAAGAAAAGGTTTTATTACGAATCCATACTTGATACTCTTTCACTATTAGCATATAATGAGAAAATACATATACATACACATACGTACACGTGATAGATATATAAAATGCTATATATACATTAAATATATATTCATATACATATATGTTTATATATACATATATATATATATATATATATATATACCTTCACATATACATATATTCTATATTAAATGTATATATATATATATATATATATATGTGTGTGTGTGTGTTAAAATGTTATATATATACATATACATATATATATAAACCTTTACATATATATTTTCATATTAAATGCATATATATATATATATATATATATGTTAAAATATGATATATATATACGTATATACAAATATATACAAATGGATGTGTGTTAAAATATGATAAATACGTGATATATATATGCACATGTGTACATGTATAGATATATATGTATGTGTGTGTATGCGTGTGTGTGTGCGTTTGTGTGTGTGTGTGTGTGTGTGTGTGTATGTGTTTGTGTGTGTGTAGTAACGTGTGAATGACTTTATATGAATGTGTTCGCTTGGGTGTATCAATCGGCCTGGTTGTGTAGCAGGTGGAAAGATGGAGAAGTTTCGGGATTTCAAGGAATTTTA
>NW_026317853.1:30211-30667 GCF_001194135.2 Octopus bimaculoides
TAATAATAATAATAATAATAATAATAATAATAATAATAATAATGATAATAATAATGATAATAATAATAATAATAATAATAATAATAATAATAATAATAATAATAATAATAATAATAATAATAGTAATAATGGTGATAATGATAGCAACGATACTATTGAAATATACTATTCAATAAGGATAATTAAAATGGTGATGGTGATGGTGATGATGGCAGTTACTATAGAAAGCATAACAACAACAACAACAATGACAACAAGTACAACATCAATAATATCGCCGCTAACAACGTTTACCGTTATTGCTTTTACGATGGATAAATGCATTGGAGCGTCTGGGAAATTGCACGATGATCATTTCGTATAGCAATTCTTCATGCAACGATTCTTCGCCATATTCGTGTGCACACTTGTGAACGTATATAGATTCATATATATGCATATATATATATATATATA
>NW_026317853.1:31385-36692 GCF_001194135.2 Octopus bimaculoides
TGTGTGTGTGTGTGTGTGTGTGTGTGTGTGTGTGTGTGTGTGTGTGTGTGTGTGTGTGTGTAAATGTACACTGAAAGACAAAAGAAGCTCGTATTTCACACATATAGTGGTATATGTCTACCTTAGGATACCTAATATAGCTGTACATATATTGACACTTATGTACCAAATTGACGAATGAACCTCCTACCGAGACCCTAACCGCCTAGAAATAACAGCTAAATTATTTATAGATAAATTCCTCTATTTTACGTAACATCGAGGTCTCATTCATTCTTTTGTTGTCATATCATTATTAATATATATATATGTAAGTCCTTAGCGCTTCGAGCCTACGCTCTTCCACAGAAAGGAACACAGAAAGAAACAAGAAAAGAAACAAGGAGAGAAAAAATATGTGAAATATATATATATATATATGTGCATGGTTTTGCATTTATAATAAAATAAGTATATACAAATTATAAAAAAATATACAGTACTGTATCTACTTCGCGGATTTTCACCTTTCGCGGGGGTTTTTGGAACATAATACCCGCAATTATTCGGGGTATTATTATATGTACGCATATGCAAACATCATATATATATATATATGTGTTATGCACTTTTTGGAAAAGCCGTCTTTGCAGAAATATCGCACCTACCTATCTTATAGATATTTACTACGAGACACAAATCAGAATAGATCTATGTAAATAACATTTTTATATAATGAGGAGAGTATATAACATACACATATAGTGCCACCGCAATCGCTTACATGTCAAAATAAATAACTAAATCAAAAGATACAGCAATAATTAAAATAAAAGACAGAAAATGTGCAGCACATATTGATGGATGCAAGATCAAAATGCGATATGAATAGCAAGCACTCTTCTCGTACAGCCGAAAATATTAATAATGAAATACATATAGACATTCAGGCAAAGAATCACACACTGCCAAGCAATATATATGCAATTGCGTACACGCTATGATGGGCGCACGAACACACAAGCATATAAACGCATACATATAGATACATATAGACACGCCCGATGGATGTAATGGCGCGATGACAGTCGAGTCGGCTGCCGCACCACGCAACACCTCACTCGAAAAGAGACAGAAACTATCGCATTCATGGACTCTGCTCAGATGTAATGAAATAAATAGATAAATAAATAAATAAATGAATGAATGAATAAATGAAAAATGAAAACAATAAACATGAAAATATCGAAATAAAATATAATTAAAAATGTCTGATGGTTTGCTATTTTGCTCTCGGTGAATGAAATGAACGCATGCGCATCTCCTCTCGTCCTACCGTGCGCTCAATGTCGCATATGCAACAAAACATGCTCAACAAAAAAAAAAAATATATATTTAAAGTAATTGCAATCACATGTACGACAATCTCAATAACACGGTGACACTGGATGTGCCACGTGGCTCCGCATATATTGTTGTAGTGTCAAACACCAATGATGTTTATTATTATTTTTTTTTTATTAAAGAATGCTTCGAATCTTACACACACACACAAAAAAAGAAAAAAAGAACTGTTCCACATTTAAAATAAAAAATATGAATGTAAATTATTTTACCATTTATTTTCTTATTTAGTAATTTAAATGATTTTTAGCTATTACACACACACACAAAAACATATACATTCATATATTCACATACACCCACATATATATGCACACACACACATATATATTGCATACATAGTTATGTATACATATATATGTGTGTGTGTGTGTGTGTATGTGTGTGTGTATGCATAAATATGTATGCATATATATGTCTCTCTCTCTCTCTCTCTCTCTCTCTCTCTCTTTGTATAGATATATGATACACACAGAAAGTTATTGAATGTAAAATGGACGATATTAATGTGAAGTGAATTTACCAATAACACGCTATGAGTCACGTGCCTTGGAGGACTCTCCGATGTATTTGCATGATCTGCTAGATACAGCAGTAGAAATTCCCTCAGATTACATTCTGCTGTCACAGGGAAAGAAGATCACACTTGAAGGTGTAGTCCAAGATGTACTACATGACATTAACGTCAAGTTCAGTGCGATCAGGAAATATCTGAAGCTAGGTATAAGGCCAGCAATTTGAAATCTGTACGTGTGTATATGTGGTGTGTGTGTGTGTGTGTGTGTGTGTCTGTGTGTTGGAGAAAGTAGATTAATGCGACCTCAGTACTGCGCCTCTATGTATGTATGCCTGCGCTTCTATGTATGTTTGTATAATCACACACGCACACACATACATATGTATGTACGTACGTACGTACGTACGTATGCATTTACGTATGTAGATATCTATGTGTGTGTGTGTGTGTCTGTCTCTCTCTCTTAGAGCTGGTGCGTTTGTGTCCCCGTAAACTAGCAGTTCGACAAAAGAGACCGATAGAATAAGAACCAAGATTAAAATATAAGTACTGGGGTCGATTTATTCGACTGAAAATTCAAGGCGGTGCCCAAGCATGGCCGCAGTCTAATGATGGAAACACGCAAAAGCATAAATGAACAGTACATTACTTATGTGCTTGTGTTGTACAATTCTCTAAAGCAGTGATTTTTTACATGTTAATCGATAAATATTGAATCTTTCATAGTATCACACAGCTAGCATATCTTACGTAGGTTCTTATGTTATACACACACACACACACACACACACACACACACACACACACACACACACAGAGAAATATACATGTAAGTATGTAAGTATGTATGTATATGTAAATGCATTTCTGTAAGTATTGATATAAAATCAATTGCTATAAGGCATAACCGTATTCATTAAGTCCTTTGCTCGGATAAGTACTGGTGTATCTTTGATACTTCAGTATGAGAAGTCTGAAGCAATACTTGATTCCAGTGGGATACCCAAAATATATGAAGGCGTTTTTATCTTATAGGAATTTTCGGTTTCTTCCAGAGCGGAAAAAAGAACGCTCTGCTAGAGATTAAAGGCCGGATGGACGCGATTATGTAATACAGTATAATTACGTGAAACGATTTCAAGCCAGCGCTGTTCTGATATGCTAGCAATTGACTGTATCACATTGAACTCCATCAAACACACATCTTGTGATTTCTTATGTATTAATTAACTTGGTTCAGTTAGATACACGCGCGTGCATGAAGACACCCCTGCCGCACACACACATACATACATACATACATACAGAAACACAAGTATGTACTCATAGAGAAAGAAATAGAGAGAGAGGGAGAGAAGTACAGACAGTTAGGTCGGCAGACACACGACCAGATGTATTGAAATTGAGAGAGAAGGTAAAGCAGAAAAAATTCCAGAATAGTAATGAGGGAAGGTAGGATGGTTTAATGATGGAAACTATTAATTTGACAGAGTAGACTATGACGTTTCGGACATAGTCGTTCTTCAACATAGGGTGTAGAATTGAAAGCGAAGGGGAAAACAACATGAAAAATTTTAATAAATACTTAAATAAATGAAAGGGGATTCAAGTAAAGTTATTAACTAATGCTCACACACACACACACACACACACACACACACACACACACACACACATACACACACACACACACACACAGACACACTCATACACATAGAATTAAGAGTGTATATTAGTGTGTGTGTGGTTGTGCGATATTAAGTTCATATCTCAATCACATGGTTCTAGGTTCAGTCCCACTGCTTAGCATCTTGGACAAGTATCTTCTACTGAAGCCTCGTGCCAACTTGAGTCTTGTAAATAGGTTTGATAGAGAGAAACTGAAAGAAGCCTTTCATATATGTGTGTGTGTGTGCGTGTGTGTATCTATGCATTTGTGTGTACGTGTCTTTTGAGTGTGTGTTTGTGTGTGTGCGTTCCTTACGTTTGTTTGAGCGCCTTTGTTCTGTGTTTGTTTCCCACCACCGCATGGCAACCGCTGTTGGTTTATTTATGACCTCATAACTTAGCAATTCGGCATACATGATCGATAGAATAAGTACAAGCCTATCAAAATAAATACTAGATTCGATATGTTTAACTAAAACACCTTCAAGGTAAACGATAAAAGATAAAAGAATTCTCTGCATATATGTATGTATGTATGCATTCGAAGTGAAGAGACGTGGTTTAGTGGTTAGGGTGTTCGGCTCACGATCGTAAGATCGAGAGTTCGACTCCCGGCGGCGCGTTGTGCCATTAAACAAGACACTTTATTTTAGCTTGCTCTTGTCCACTCAGCTTCTAACAAATGAGTTTTATCTGTAATTCAAAAGGACCAGCCTTGACCCATTCTGTGTCACACTGGACCTCTCTGAGATTTACGTTAAGGGTACACGTGTCTGTGGAGTACTCAGCCACTTCGTTGTTAATTTCGCGAGCAGGCTGTTCTGTAAGTCGGATCAACTGGAACACTTGTCGTCATAACTGGAGTGCCAGTTTTGTGTATGTATGTATGTATGTTTGTAAGTATATGTATGTATGCATGGATACACACACATACACACACTCACATATACATATAATATATATATATTTATATATATATATACGTATGTATATATAGTACTATGAGCAGTCGTATGGCATATAGCTTTCAAAGAACATCTTGTATAGCCATGTCTAAAAGCTAAACTGACTAATATCTGATGTATAGATCTCGTATATATATGACATAAATCCACTATCCGCTATCACTTTGTAACCAACCGTAAGAGGTAAGCGGCGTACTAAATTAAAATGGCTGCCGTCAAACACTGACATGGTGAAGTAGTCTTCGCTCACATATTCAAACGCCACATCAAGCATGTGCTGTTCTGTGATGTCTACACGTCGTTTGCTTTTGAAAATAAAATCAATCACATCAGCCATCGCTCTTAGATAGACATCGATCGAAATCTAATCTAGTTTCCATTCTCAATGCTATATGCTGTCCAATGTCGTTACCGTCGTCGTCGTCGTCGCTGTCCTTGATGTTGTTGTTGTTGCTGCTGCTGCTGCTGTTGCCGTTACTATTATTATTATTATTATTATTATTATTATTATTATTATTATTATTATTATTATTATTGTTCGATTTCTATGCTCTTATAGGGTCGTAGGTAAAATGACAATGATTGAAAGAAGAGCGAGAAAGAAAGAAAGAAGGAAATTGCGGCGGAGGTCAAAGAAAGAAGAACACATAGAAAACAAACAATCTGTCAAACAATCAAACAAACAAAAAGCAAACCTTGATTTGTAGTTAAGAAATTCGTTTTGAAATAATTTGGTTTAGTGTTCGATTTCACCGCATTGCACTTTGGGAAAAT
>NW_026317853.1:37847-38855 GCF_001194135.2 Octopus bimaculoides
AGTGAAGAGAGTTTATGGTGGAAAATAATAGCGATGTCAAAACAGAGAGAGAGAAAAAAAAGAGAAAAGAGAAGAGATAGGATATTAAAAAAATGCCATAACAAACGAAATTGAAAGCAAAGATTTGGAGGTTGAAGTAAAACGGAAGAAGATTACAGAAAATGTGTGTGTGCGTGTGTGTGTGCGTGTGTGTGCGTATGCGTATATTTGTGTGTGTGTGTGTGTGTGTGCGCGCGCGCTCGCACGTTTGCGTGTGTGTGTGGATGCAAGCATTGTGTAATGCTAAATATCTCGAAGTCCAGCAATCCATGCTTGACCGTGTCAAAGACAAGATGGTGCCAACGGATAATTACACGCACACACACACACTCTCTCCCCCCTCTCTCTCTCTCTCTCTCTCTCTCACACACACACACACACACACACAAACACGCACACACACACACAATTTTATATACATATATACATATATATTTGCACACATATGAATATACACTCATTAGTCAAGGCGCGTATGCACGTATGATTACACATACAAGCTTACGCTTAAACATAGATATGAAATTTCTCTGCCAATCTTATCTTTGCACTGAAACATACTAAGAGAAGCGAAAAATAAAAGATATATAATATACATACAACTGGCTTATGTACAAATATATATATACATAAGTATGTGTATATATATATATATATATGTATGTATGTATGTATGTATGTGTATGTGTATATATATTAGTGTATTATACCGTGCAGTGCTGTAGTATATTTTTAGTTATTAATTTATTAACTTTTAGGCGTGAAAATGTTTATCTTACGACAGAAATAATTAAAATCTAACCAAACACAAATGCGATCTACTGAGGAGTCCACATAGCCACACCTGCGCTTAAAATTTGATAGGGGCTGTTGTGACAAGGATTCGATCCTGGGTTACCCCAGCCACGATGTAGGACCCTACCCACTGAACGATCACAGCACTATATATATATATATATATATATATAT
>NW_026317853.1:39206-40053 GCF_001194135.2 Octopus bimaculoides
TAGATAGAGAGGATAAATATGACTAGTTTACGTCAGGATGAGACAAACTAATTCGTATGGGTTCTGAGAGATGAAATAGGTGTGCCACCAAAAATTGCGGTTGTGAGATTTTCCCGTTCAAACAACGGCTAATGGTGGCTTCCCTTTGAGTCAAGGTTAAAGTTTAACCTATACATACACGCATACATAAATGTATACATATGTATGTATACATATACATATATATATATATAAACACATACACACACACGCTTATACGTCCGGCTTACGCACAGTTTCTGTCAACTAAATTTCAGATGCAGACGATTGATCGGAGCACAGTTACGTTCATATATATTAAATATAAAAGAATACAGGGAAATATATCAGTAGTAAAGCGTCAAAATGCGATACAAACATTTGCCCTGTGAATTATATATGTCTGCGCGTCTATGTTCTAGTATGTATGTATATACTTATATAATTATATATGTATGCAGATGCACATACACACACGCAAGAACGCACAAAGATGCGAGAACTGGGTATCATAATCATTGGCGCTTATTCCTTATCGTCGCCGCCATCTTCTAGACGTCTATCACTTACCGTTCTCTAGATTAGAAACATGTGTTCCCAAGAGGCAGTCATATTGATTACCAAAGAGTCATCTATAACGCGGCACCCATATCATTTACTCGAATGATATATTGTTTTGAATACATCTGTAGAAGTATACAGGCATAAAACTCAAAGGACACAAACGTACATACGCAATCGGACAAGTATAAAACATTTGAGAATCATATATATATATATATATATGTATATATATACATATACATATATATATATATATATATATATA
>NW_026317853.1:40576-43372 GCF_001194135.2 Octopus bimaculoides
TTGTTTCCGTCATTGGACTGCGGCCATGCTGGGCCCACACCGTCAAGGGGTTAGTCGACTCCAGTACTCGTTATTTTCAAAGCCTGTCACTTATTTCATGGGCTCCTTCTGCTGAACGGCTAAGTTACGTGGACGTAAGCACACCAACACCGGTTGTGTTGCAGTGGTGGCCATGCAGTGGTGGCCACGCAGTGATGGCCATGCAGAGGGATTGATCCCTGAACCATTTGGTTGGAAATCAGACCTTCTTACCACAAAACCACGCCTGCACGTATGTGTGTGTATGTGTGCGAGCGAGGTTGTATATAGGTGTTTGTGTATACGTCTGTCTCTCTTTCTCTCTCTCTCTTTCGATATATATGTATATATATGAGTGTGTGTGCGCGTGTACGTATGTATGAATGTATGTATGTATGTATGTTTGTATGTATGTACTCACGTATGCAAGTAAGTGTGATCGTAATGTATATATTTATGTGTTTGTGCGAGATAAATTATCTTTAAACAGACACATAAATACTTCGTTTCCAACCACTGATGTACACAGACGTCTACACTTCTATTTCATAAATTATGCACACATGCGCGCACACACACACACACCTACATGCATGCACACACACACACGCACACACGTGCGCACAGTCAGTGCATTTGTGAATTGTGTCTATACTGTGTCATCCATCTTATCAAATAGTTGGCTTATGCATTTGGTGAAAATTTTATCTATATTCTCTTTTGTCGTATTTATAACGCCTTCTTCTTTACAATTCTCTTATTACCTCATACCTAAGCTATACGTGTCGACCTCAGAAACAAACCGACAGCAGTTGTCAAGTGCTTTTAGGAGACACACAAACGCAAGCATAACAGGCAGATACACACATACCATCACCACCACCACACAGAGACACACACCTCGTGCTTCGAGCCAAGCTGGTTGAAACACCCTGAACGAAGCTGCACAGAAAACTATGTTCGGTTGCATACGAAACTGCTCATACTCTGCATAGTGGAAACACGTGTAGGGCGTCGTGACCATAGAAAATATGCTGTATGACATTGTTAAATAAAAGGAACAGCGTCTGTGTGTCTTTGTGTCAGTGTTCGACCCCACCTGACAACAGGTGTTGGTGTGTTTATGTCCCCTCAACTTAGCGGTTCGGCAAAAGCGATCGATAAATTATGTGCCAAGTTTTAAGTGAATTTCCTGGGTTTGGTTCATTCGACTAAAAATTGTTTAAGGTATTGCTCCAGCATAGACGCAGTCTAATGAATGATAAAAGCAAATAATAACGACGAGCTTTTCTTCAGTTTCTCTGTTGATCAAATACACTCACAAGCTTTTGATCGACCCAGAGCTATAACAAGTAGACACTTTCCCAAGTTGGTACGCAGTAGAGTTGAACCCAGCACCATGTGGTTGGCAAACACACTTCGAACCGCACGGCCACAACTGTACACATTAAGCGATAAGAAAACATATCTGTTGTAATATGTCTGCTGGTTCGGGTGTAGAGGTTTAGATTCAACTGTGTTTAACCAAGAAGGATACGAGTTAAACAAACAGGTCTTACACGAGTACACAAGATATAATTGCATACAAAGCATAAAAAGGAATATATATATAAACGATTTAGTAAATGAATAAATAAGTAAATGAAGGAATAAAATTAGAACGAAGAAGACCTGAGCAAGAACGAAAAACGTCAATTGCACACGTTTCTCTAATGTAGTGTCAGCCATTGTTTTAGACTCATTTAACTTACTAACAAAACAAATGAAGCTGATACAGACCTCATTGTATGTGTGAATGTGTTTGTGTACATGTGTGTGTACGTGTGTGTGTCTGTGTGTGTGTGTGTGTGTGTGCGCGTTCAGTTATTTAAAAGTGACTGCTAATGAAATTATGCGTGTGGTGTATAAACGTATCCGAGTTGTTTTTCTATGTGTTTGTGGATAAATATGCATGTGCTTGAGTGTACATATGCGAACATATCTACATGTGTGTATACACAGATAAACCAATATGTCTCTCTATCTGTCCCTCTATCTCACTCTCTTTCTCTCTCTCAAACACACTCTCTCTATAAATATATATTTTATATATATGTGCCTGTATATGTACATATCTATATATAAACATACAGTATACACAAACACATGCATATACACACATACATACATTCATACATACATGCATATATACACACACACATATATCTATACATGAATAAATATATCAGTCTGTATATGTGCGTGTGTGTATACGTTTATATATATCAGAATGTGTACATATATGTATGAATATAAATGTATAATATAAATATATATGTGTGTGTGTATGTGTGTGTTCATATATATGTAATATATATATGTGGGTGTATGTATATATATTTGTGCGAATATGTTTCTGTCCATGTGTTCATAAGAATACACACAGACACGCACACACAAACATGCACAAACGCACACACGCACGTACACACGCACAGACGCACACATACATATTATCTGTCCATCACATGCTAAGTATGTTGTTTCCTTCTCATTATTTATATTTTTATCTAATGTCCATCTTTTTTCTTTATTCTCTTCTGTTTTTCCGGTGTAAGAGCCATGTTTATAGATAATAGCATATTACATAATGCAATATACGTAAGACACTGGAATATAATAATTGGAACATGGTCAAACACAAAGAGAAGTACATATGCACCCGGGCGCACACAAAGACACACAGTCATAGATATTAAGCTACTGTGTGTGTATGTGTGTGTATATATATATATATAT
>NW_026317853.1:44028-44554 GCF_001194135.2 Octopus bimaculoides
CTCTTTAGAAAAAATATTAAAAAGCTGTGGGCCCCTGAAACCTACGCTGTTGCACTAGCTGGTCCTGAAGAGCGATGACACTGCTGAAATCTTTGGCACTGTGCAGTATCGACCCGTTCTGGCATTGGTGTAACTTTCAATGCCAAAATTTGGCACAATTCCTTCCAGGATCTTCCAAATGTATATAACTACATACCTCTCCCGCCTTCGCTACAGGGAGCAGAGTCTTAGCTGTTTCAGCCATTCTCATTAGCCGAGCTGTTGCTAAGAGACGATCTTCTTTGTGAAGCTTCGCTGGATTGCTTCACGTTCCGCTGTTAATATTACACTGTTGGGTGACCATAGCTGGAACAGCAATCCAAGTGGCTGAGGACGATGTAAGTTTGTAGAATCTGTGAAAACACCAAAGCAAAATTCTTTTACTCTTTTACTCTTTTACTTGTTTCAGTCATTTGACTGTGGCCATGCTGGAGCACCGCTTTTAGTCGAGTAAATCGACCCCAGGACTTATTCTTTGGATGCCTAG
>NW_026317853.1:44564-46063 GCF_001194135.2 Octopus bimaculoides
CTTTGGTCGGCCCGAGGCTATAGTAGAAGACACTTGCCCAAGGTGCCACGCAGTGGGAATGAACCCGGAAACATGTGGTTGGTAAGCAAGCTACTTTCCACACAGCCACTCCTGCAGGTATTTTCTTCATAAAGTGTGAATCTCTCTCAGACTGTGGACTTCACACTTATCAAATTATTCAGGAATCTTTGCTTCAGTTACAGCTAGTTTGCATATAAGGAAAATAGGAAATCCTATAACAGATTTCATACGCCAGAAACGAACTGGAAGATTGTGCTTACGAAGTGAACCTCTTACTCACATAACCGAAAATATATTGCGTCCATCTTTATTTATTTCGATGACTCATCTATCTATCTATCTAGCTATCTATCTGTCTGTCTGTCTGTCGGTCTATTTGTCTGTTTGTCTATCTATCTATCAATCTCTCTCTCTATCTCTCTCTCTCTTTCTCTCTCTCTCTCTCTCTCTCCCTCTTTCTCTCTCTCTCCATATTCTTGCTTCTCACCCTTTTATCCCATCTTACGCAATCTCTCTTTTCACCTTTCACACACTCCGCACGTCTTACACAACTACTTCTCTTCCCCCTCTCCTTCTGTCTCTCTCTCTCTCTCTCTCCCTTCCTCTTCCTCTACCCTTTCCTCTTCATCTTTTTTCTTCTCTCGGCATCTATAACGCCATTTCTACGTTTAAACAATCCCAGAACTGACCGATCTCTTACCCAAGGACCAAAGCCTACGTAGATGGCGTAAGAGTCGCCGGCCTTAAAAGCCATGTATATATAAAAACAGTTCCTTTTAATATGTCAAAATATTTTTGTGCAGTGACCATTTGACGCTCAGCTTATGGAGTGCTTCGCTGCAATTATTGTTACACGAGTAGCAGTAGTAGTAGTAGTAGTAGTAGTAGGATATGTCGTTGGTGGTGTTGGTTGTGATGATGGTGGTGGTGTTAGTGTTGGTGTTGTTGGTGGCGATGGAGGTGGCGGTGGTTGCGGTTATGGTAGAGGACTTAGTGGTGGTGTGGTAGTGACGGTGTTGCTGGTGTTGGTGGTAGTAGAGTTGTTGGTGTTGCTGTCGTTGTTGTTGTTGTCGGTGTTGTTGGTGGTGGAGGTCATGGCGACGAACGGATTGCACCTTTGTTGATAATAATTGTATTTGTCTTCTTCTTCTTCATCTTTTTTCTTCTTCTTCTTCTTCTCCTTTTCCTTCTTCTTTTCTTCTTCTTCTTTTTTTTCATCTTCTTCTTCTTTTCATTCTTCTGTTCTTCTTCTTTTCCTCCTCCTCCTCCTTCTTCTTTCCTTCTTCTTTCCTTCTTCTTTCCTTCTTCTTCTTTCCTTCTTCTTCTTCTTCTTCTTCTTCTTCTTCTTCTTCTCCTCCTTCCTCTTCTTCTTCTTCTTCTTCTTCTTCTTCTCTTCTTCTCCTCCTCCTTTTCCTTCTTATTTTCTTCTTCTTTTCCTCCTCCTCCTCCTCCTCCTCCTCCTCCTCCCCAACCTCCTC
>NW_026317853.1:48469-50079 GCF_001194135.2 Octopus bimaculoides
ATATATATATATATACATACATACATTTCTCTCTATATATAATTGTAGATAAGTATGTGTATCCAGGATTCCGAAAGGTTTGTTGGAATGCATTTGTCATTATGAAAGCTTGTCTGCTTTACCAAAATGACACTATAATATATATTTAATGGGTCTATCCCCGGATTTCCGCCATTCCACTGCACTAAATAAATAAATTAATACACTACAAAGGCAAAGAACAAGATATCAACCATTAGTGAATACCCGAACATTATTGCTTACTCTGCTCCACCCTGGCCGTATATTTCTGAAGAACGTATACATAGGCGCAGGCGTGGCTGCCTGGTAAGAAGTTTGCTTTCCGATTGCATGGTTCCGGGTTCAGTCCCACCATCGTGGGTCTATAAAAACAATAAGAATAGATGTTGGAATTGGTGTGGCAACTGCATTTAGTTCTATGGAGATCTGAAAATGTGCAAAATTTGTACAAAGTTTGATCCCTGAGTTGTTAGTGACGAGAATCCTGGTAAGCAACTACTTAGCAGGAATGGGAATCGAAACCGTCCTCACTCCCTTCAGTCTAGACCTTGTTACCTATTCTTTTATGCATTTATTGTTTTTTTTCTCTTACTTGTTTCAGTCATTTGACTGCGGCCACGCGGGAGCTTCGCCTTAGACGGTTTTTCTCGAAAAAATCGACCCCAGGACTTATTCTTTGTAAACCTAGTACTTATTCTATCAGACTCTTTCACTGAACCGCTAGATTACGGGAACATAAGCACACCAACATCGGTTGTCAAGCGATAGTGAGGGTACAAACACGGATACACATGCATACGCATACACACACATATATGTATACGCACACACACATACACACATTTATATGACGGACTTTTTTCAGTTTCCGCCTACCAAATCTGCTCTCAAGACTTTGGTTGGCCCGAGGCTATAGTAGAAGATACTTTCCCAAGATGCCACGCAGAGGGACTGAATCTGGAACCATGTGGTTAGGAAGCAAGATTCTTATGACACGGCCACGCTCGCGCCTTTTTTGTTTTATTTTTTCTTTGTCTACGCTGACGAAGGACCCCCAGGAGCTATCGTTCTGGAGATAAAGATGGCTGTATTAAAAATTCCTGGACTTTCACTTTAGGGGATTTCCATGGGTGGCTTTGGACGAAGTTGCTGGAGCGCTACAACGAGTGCTTGATGTGAAAGTATCCTTCTTTGAAGGATATCAGAGTTTTCTACTTATTTGAAATAAACAAATGTCTCTCCTGGAAAAAAGTCTACAAGCGTCAGGAATGTACCTTGCCTATAGGAATCGTCTGGAATATTTCACACACATACACGACAGACATGCATGAGACCAAACACACACACATATATATATATATATATGAAGTTACGTATACTCATTACGAGAAACACGTACACACATGAAACGTTACACGCTTAGATACGTTTTCTATACACTCATATACGTATACAAACAAATAAATTCATATATATATATGCATATGTATGCATGTATATATATATATATATATATATATATATATATGATATATAGATACATATATATATGATATATGTATAAAAACATACGTGTGTATGTGTGTTTA
>NW_026317853.1:50089-50646 GCF_001194135.2 Octopus bimaculoides
AGAAAGCGAAAGCATCAATTTACCAATTTACATTCTTCTTCAATCCATTACTTCATAAACACATTATCTCAGAGTTACCCAGGTCAGTCTGTAAATTTTTATATATTTCTATCCGTCAATGTTACAGTACCCGACATTGTCATCGAGTACTTTTTCTTTATATTGCATAGTTTTACTTCATATATTAGGTGTTTTTTGTTTGTTTTTCATGTTTTCTTATATATTTTGTGTTCCTTGCTTCTTTTATACACTTGCTAACTTCACGTTAATGTTATGAAACGGCAGACTACAACAGTTATCGGTCACTTAGCGCAGTCATATATACTCCCTCCAACGTATATCTATATAAATGTATGCGTAAATAACATCGTATATAAATGTCATACACACACACACACACACACACACACACACGTACACACACACACACAGATATACATGCTTACAAACATATATACATATATACACGTATTAGTGCATACATGTAGGTGCATGTTTCTCTTTGTATATCTGTTTTTGTCTCTCTCTCTATATGAGTGTGCGTGTGTATCCGCGCG
>NW_026317853.1:53000-53698 GCF_001194135.2 Octopus bimaculoides
TGTACATGCAACATTTTTGATTCTGTATTTGTCTATATGTAAATATTTTCATGTGTGTGTGTGTGTGTGTGTGTGTGTGTGTGTGTGTATGGTGGCGTTTTCATTACGGCGCCGATATAAGCGAATGCTTAAGGTGTCTTCATTTTAAGTATCAGGTACGAGGGTTCGGTCTTACTGTCCGGTACCTTGGATCGTTATTTTTAACAAAAACCTCTTCAACTCAAATTTTTCTCACAACATTGCTCAGCAGAAGAAAATAATCAGTATTGAAAAATTATCGTTTATTATATAAGAAAAGAGATGATATAAGAAAAGAAACTATACTCTCACATATATACAGGCATACATACATACATCTCACATATATACACGCATACATACATATATACATACATATAGTTCATTTACACTGCATGCAAAAATACAGACATACTATATACGGTACGGTATTAAATACACCCACACAAACATTTACATATACATATACATACCTGACGACTTGATTTTTTTTTTATTAACCACACAGGGTCGAAACACAGAGGGGACAGCACAAGGACAGACAAAACATAAAAGTAGGGAAAAAATAAAATCGAATGAAAAGAATGGTAATGATAAATGAAAAGGTGGAATGACGTCTACTCGAACCCCAAACTCCAGTTAACGTCATTGAACGTTTTTAGAAAAAAAATTTAATACGT
>NW_026317853.1:56563-58338 GCF_001194135.2 Octopus bimaculoides
ACTACTACTACTACTACTTCTAGTTGCTGTTGATGCTGCTGCGGCTGCTACCGTTTGCTTTACTTTCGTCTCATCACGAATTTTTATCGTCATTGCCCAATATGTCATCGACATCATCGCTGTCGGCGTCATCATCATCATCATCACCACCAACAGAGCAGTTCGGCGCTTTAATATAATAAATGAAAAAAATATATATATATGTGGTAAATATACATAACTAAACGGCATAACGTACACAGCGTGTCAAACAGGGCGGGAGACAGACGCAGACGGTCCCTAATTCGTCGTCAGTTATGAACCAATTGCTAATACTCCGTTTCGCACTAGCAATTGGTTAATAAATGATGAAGAATTAAGGACCTTCTGTGTTTGTCTCCCGTCAGCTTTTACACTCTGTATACGCTATGTCGTATGTTTATCTACCATACATTGTTTCATTTGGTAAGTAATGGAACGCAACACACACCGAAGATATATATATATATATATATATATATCTTTCTCTCTCTCTCTTCCTCTTTATATTCCAACACTACTACTACTACAATTAATATTTCTACTAGTACTATTCTTTTTCTTCTATTACTACTACTATTACTATTATTATTATTATTATTATTAGTAGTAGTGGTGGTGGTGATGATGCTGGTGGTAGTAGTAGTAGTAATAGGAGGAGGAGGAGAAACAGTAGTAGTGATAGTCGCAGTAGTATTAGAAGTAGTAGAAACAGTGTCATCATCGTGGATCGAACTCGTTGTGGTTTGACGTTTTTTTTTTTGGATCAGTTGGACCATGAAATAAGACAATTCAAGGTGTATGTATACGTGTGTATTTATATGTATATTTGGACACACACACACACACACACACATATATATATACGCAAACATACATGCACACTCACACACACACATATATATATATATATATATATATGTATATGTTTGTAGATACATGTATTTGTGTATGCTCGTATGTGTATTTATGCATATGTATACACTTAACTATCATTTCTGTTTTCTTTTTTCTTCACAAAGCATTAAATGTCAACTAAACTCATTTCTCTTACGTGTGTATAGGTGTGTATTTTGTGTATGTTTGTGCTTTTCCTGGAGTGCATACGTATGTGTGCGTGTGTGTGAGTGTAAACGTGTTCGTATGTCTGCATTATAACTTTCTATATTTTTTTATTATTATAAAAGAGCAAAAGTCATACACACTCACATAAACACTCGTAAATGCGTATATCCATACAGACGTATACACGAATATAGAAACATTGTATACAGCCACACATCCATAAAGACGTATTCACGACTATAAAACCATAATACATACCCGAATACTACTAGTCCAGCTCGTATTATTTTTACAGTATAATTTCTATACAGTTCTCGCCTACCATGTTCCACTCACACGGCATTGACAAACCGGGTAGATAGATAGATAGGTAGATAGACAGATATGTACATGTATACACTGAATCGTGGCAAGGTATGGAAGGTTTTCAGAGGACCGGAGAGATTATGTCTGGGTGCAGAATTATACGAGGTATAGTACTATACAGAATACCGAAAGGATCTTCACCTCTTACATCACACCTTTCTTCCTACTTCAACGCCGAGGTGGTATAATTTCCTGGGAGAGAAATAATTTTGCGGCTGAGGATAGCTTTACATTGTAAATTATACACATATAAAGCTTGAAACACGTGTACCGCGGAATTCTTTGTAGTTTTGTTGTTAGTTTTTGGATTTACAATTTATTCTTTC
>NW_026317853.1:58629-61899 GCF_001194135.2 Octopus bimaculoides
GATGTGTTTACGTCCTCGTAAAGTAGCGGTTCGGTATAAGAGACCGATACAATAAATACTAGGCTTACAAATGAATAAGTCTTGAGGTCGATTTGTTCGACTAAAGGTGCTGCTCCAGCATGGTCGCAATCAAATAACCGAAACAAATAAGAGTAAAAGAATAAATATGTCGGTATGTATGCGTGTGTGTGTTTGTGTGTGTGTGTATGTGTCTGTGTGTGTGTGCATGTGCACGCGCCCGTACCCAAGCGCATGTCTGTGCGCATACGAAAGCTAGAGCTTCGGAAGCCATTTATTCAAGGGCCGTTCCCTCGTTCCGCTTTCGGTGGAGGTAGGTTGGACCGGAGATAAATCACAATTTTAATTACACACCTCATTGTAGTGCGAGATTGTTTTAGTTATTGCTTAGCAGACAGTAACATAATTATATTCTATTAGAAATACCAAAGAAACTCTATACGACCAACGTCAGAACTCCCTTACTGACAACAAAACTATATCAATGTCACAGACACTGTATCACTGACAGTAATACTTCTAAAATGTACCTACCATAACCAAGCGCACCAAAAAGAAAAAAAAAACATTTAAATATACACATATTTAGAAACATACACATATACATACATTTACACAGACACGCACAGACTTTTGTATATATATATATATATATATATGTATATAGACACACACACAGATATATGAGAAAATGAGATGACAGGAATAAAAGATTATCTTATGAACTTCATTAGCTGACAACTGTTTCGGCTGTAAGATGCTGCGGACTCAGAGATGAGTGTCTGAATAACACTTTATAGCTTCATCGGAGCCTCGAATATGAATTTCAATTTATCTGGGAAAAGAATTGCATTTATAAGAAAAAGCATTACCAACGAAAAAGCCAGTATTTAAGTGGGAGGAGCGAAATATTTAGCTAAACACACACACACACACACACACACACGCATTTCATCATGTTGAACTGTTAATCCCTACTCCTTTTTTTTCTCTCTCCTTTCTCTTTCGTTCTTTCTCCTCTTTTTTTTCCTCTCAACACTCCCTGTCGAAGAGCGTAGGTTCGAAACTTCAAAAACTTTTCCATTTTTACCGAGCGTCAAACTATTACACCTGGGCGTTGTTCCCTCGCTTGTCTTCGTCTTTTGTTTTCTGTAAATTGAACTACACACACACACACACATATAAGTTATGTGTATATATGATAAATATATATATATATATATATATATATATATATATATATATATATATATATATATATAATGGATAATAAAATGAATGTGTGTGTATGTATCTTCATTGGCTCTAATGCTGTAAATACCAATATGAAGTAACAGAACTGGTATGAGCATGTACGAAGTAAACCTATGCAGGAGGATGGAAAAGTACAACAACAACAACAATTTCACCACCACCACCACCAACAACAACAACAATTCCACCACCATCACCACCACCAAGAACAAGAACAATAAACGCTACGGCTTAGCTACAATAGGGTTTCTTGAGGCCAGCGGAAGTCTCTTATACGATGGTCACACATGTCCAGTTCTATCAACACCGCTCTTCCTTCATCCCATCGCCTCACCTTATTCCTTCCCCTGCCACGCCCTCACTCTCTTTAGTGTCATCTCCCACGATTCCTTAATATTGCGGTGACCAATTCAAGCAGATGATTAAAAAAAAAGAAATCAAAGAAAAACACATACAAAAACATAGAAGAATATCGAAAGAAAAAAAAAACAGAAATCGGAGAAGACATTGAAAAATGTCATTTAATTACTCCAGCTGTTTGTGTATTAAGTCATCAGTTTATATAAAGTCACTCCTTGTTAGTTGACCTGGCAATTACCGCGATCTTGATAGATGAATGTATGGATGTGCGTATGTATGTATGCACGGACACACACACACTTGTGCATAATAATAATAATAGTAATGATAATAATAATAATAATGACAATGGTAATAAAAATAAAAATAATAATGAATGTGTGTGATAAGTAGCCTGCTTACCAACCACATGGTTCTGGGTTCATTCCCACTGCGTGGCACCTTGGGCAAGTGTCTTCTGCTATAGCCTCGGGCCGCCCAAAGCCTTGTGAGTGGATCTGGTAGACGGAAACTGAAAGAAGCCTGTCATATATATATATTTGTATATATATATACACACTTATATATTTATGTATGTATGTATATATATATATATATATATATATATATATATATATATATATATATATATATATATATATATGTGTGTGTGTGTTTGTGTGTGTCTGTGTTTGTCCCCCCAACATCGCTTGACAACCGATGCTGGTATGTTTACGTCCCCGTAACATAGTGGTTCGGCAAAAGAGGACCGATACAATAAGTATTAGGCTTACAAAGAATAAGTCCTGGAGTCGATTTGCTCGACTAAAGGCGGTGCTCCAGCATGGCCGCAATCAAATGACTGAAACAAGAGTAAAAGAGTATATATATGTCTGTGAGTGGTGGGAAAGAAAGCGAGGAAGATAGATAGAGAGAGAGAAAGAGACAGAGACACAGACAGATGGATAGATAGAGATAGATAGATAGATAAATAGGTAGATGGATAGATAGGTAGATAGATATAGACAGATAGAAGTCTATTAAGAGAGAGAACGAAAGAAAGAAAGAGACAAGGAAAGAAAGGATGAAAGAAGCAAAGTAAGAGAGAGCGAACGAAAGGAAGAAAGAGAGAAGGAAAGAAAGAGAAAGAATTTCGAGAAGGAGCTGTGTGGAGACTTCAAGTGTCTTTGATGACACCAATATTAAACATAAGCTGCTTCAAATATTTCTTCTGGAAAGGCGAAGACAAGAGGAGGAGAGAAAGAACAGAAGAAGAAGGAGGAGGGATAAGAGGAGGAGGCATGGGGAGAGGTATAGTTATTAAAGTCATCCCACTTGACCAGTGTCCAGCTAGGTCAACTTATCCATCCATTGTGGCGTTCTCCGCTCCCTCACCACCCGCATCCCCCCACCGCCCGCCTACCCCGCAGCCCCTCCTCCATCGTTCGACAATAAAAGGGGGAAACCAATGATGAAATACTGAAACAATTTATATGTCGTTTCATCGAGTTCATTAGTTTTGGTACAATGTAAACGCTTGTGGTGGTAGTGGTAGTGGTGGTGGTCGTCGTCGTCGTGCTGGTGGTGGTGGTGGTGGTGGTGGTGCTGGTGTGCTGTTTGCGATGGCCGTAGTGATGCTTTTGATGGTGGTGGTAGCGT
>NW_026317853.1:62532-63483 GCF_001194135.2 Octopus bimaculoides
TATATATATATATATATATATGTATATATACTGACAGGGTAGATAGCTGCCCAAAAAGCGAAGCAAAGTTGGAACACTGGTCTGCACAGTTTCATCCTAACAGGAATTCAGGAAATGTCAACAGACTGCCTTCGTTCCAATCCATTGTTTTAACTCCACTTCGCTCGTGGGGCAGTTATCTGCCCTGTCAGTATATATATAAATGTGTTGTTACGCTGCTATACGTGGTTTAACTCTTATTTCTAACATAATGTGTTTCTTGCACATACAGTCACTATTAGCGAGGGCTAAATTTTGCCTATATTGCACCCAGCTTCCCACATACATACATACATACATACATACGTACGCACGCATATAAGTTAAACAAACACTCGGAGCCACCCTCATGGACTCATAGAGAAATTATAGTTCCCTAATCGCTGAAATAAACGCCCCTTTGTCACTAAGTTCGCAAGGCGTACTCATATCAGTCACTTGATCCGTCTTCGGCCCGTTTAACACCATCATCTCGTCCTTGGACGTCTTTTGCGTAATGGCGTATCCTCTTTCGTAAACATTCAGGACGGGTTTCCTGCAATCCCTGTAACATCCTCCATATCTCTCATTACTTGCAGGAGGCTCCCTAAATTTGGTCATACAATCGGCCCTTCTTCATTAAGGCTAATTTTCAAAGAATAACCAATTGGCTGGCTGACCTCGCACAAGAGTACATGGTTATTGTTTTACGACTCATAACAAGTAACTGTATGTGAAATATCACTGCGTTTCTATTTGGCGGAAGGTTTAATTGTAAAATTCCAACCGGTATAGCTTGTACTGGTGCTGCTGAAATAAATAGCAACCAGGATTAGCAATGTCCCTTTATGTATATATATTTGTGCGTGCATATGTATGTATGTATGTATATGTACATATATACATATACATGTATATATATATATATATATA
>NW_026317854.1:0-376 GCF_001194135.2 Octopus bimaculoides
GAGAGATCGTAGTGGTACAACAAGGTACAACTGTTTACTGGAAATAGCAGTCGATAAATTTATGACGCTATAATAAAGCTTCAATGGGTATATACTGGCAAAGACGTGTGAGGGCAGCGAACAAAAATTTCGTCTTACCTCTAGGAAGAACATTAGATAAATGGACAACCTAGATTTCAGACTCTTCAAATACGTTTGTTATTGTAAATTTCATTAGTCTTCTTCAGCTAGATTTAACTGGACAATGTTTTAAATGTTGCTACATCAATGCCAGTATACTCGCCTGAAAGCCTACCCGTTAACAGAACCGAGAACATAAATACATAAATATATAAATATATAAGATAGATAGATAGATAGATAGATAGATAGATAG
>NW_026317855.1:0-259 GCF_001194135.2 Octopus bimaculoides
GATCCGTTGGATGTCTGATGTTTGGCACTTCCTCAGGAATGGCTTCCATCGGAACAAATTACGAAAAAACACAAATAACACAATTAACGATTATAGCAGATTATATGCTTTCATTTATTTTGTTATATCGGTTTGAAACTTCTAAATATTAGGATATAGCTTCCTTTATGCACTAAAGTTTTCCGTTTTCCTATTCTTTCGTTTCCACATGTATTCTTTTCTACTCTAGGCACAAGGCCCGAAATTTTTGGGGAGGGGG
>NW_026317856.1:0-383 GCF_001194135.2 Octopus bimaculoides
TTTATGTTTTTTGATTTATTATTAGTGTTACTTAATATGTTTTGCTAAAAATTGCTGTTTCTTTTCAGGTATCATTAGAAAAAGGTAATTAAAATTCATTAAGATAATATATCTATCGGATTTTCAAAGAGGTCAAATTGTTGGTGCTCGTATGGCAGGTGCTAGCATGACAAAAACAGCTGAAATGTTTTATGTATCAAGTACTGTCATGAAAGTAGTGACAGCCTTTGAGAAAGAGGGAAAAACCTCCTCGTCGAAACAAAACTCTGGAAGAAAACCAAAACTTTCAGATAGGGACCGGACTCTTATGGGAATTGTTAGAAAGGATCACAAAGTCATCATCATCATCATCATCATCATCATTTAACGTCCGCTTTCCATGC
>NW_026317857.1:0-384 GCF_001194135.2 Octopus bimaculoides
ACAGTGCATGTTATATGGCGCGTATAACAGACGCGTGCAGCAAAAAATATCACATTTCTAGGTATTAATTACGTAATACCAACAATCATGTCTTATAGTACAAGTATATATAACTTCAGGCATACATACACATGCACACCCATATATGCATACATATATAGATACATACATGCATATATACGTACATACATTTGTGTGTGTGTGTGCATACATAAACATATATTTACTTACATATATAAAATTAATTTTTAAAAAAAACGGAGAAAAGAACATTGTATGTGTGTGTGTGTCTGATATATATAGTGCCCGATATATATCTACAAACAAGGATTTCTGGAAATTTATATATGCAGGTATATACAAATATATATATATATATATAAA
>NW_026317858.1:0-489 GCF_001194135.2 Octopus bimaculoides
AGGAGACAGAGGTACATACATACATATACACACATGCACACACATACACAAAAAACACAAATACACAAGAATATGCAGAATACATACATACATGCAAACGCACACACATGAATGCATATATGCATACACACGCATACATACATATATACATATGCACACACACAGACATACATACGCACACATGCACAAATACATGCACACATACATGCATGCATACATACACACACACACTGAGACACACACATGCGCAAAAACAAACAAAAACAAAAAAGAACGCACCGAAAATAACGGACAGTCAAGACTATTGATAAGGTTGCAAGACAACGAAAATTTTGGGAAAATAAGAAGTAAAATAAGTGGAAATTTTACCGGTGAGTGTGTTAAATATTAAGGCACAATAAGAAAATGACTATCCCCAGACACAACAGAAATCACATAAAAAATCTTGCAAACCAAATCAAAAAACGATATATATATATATATATATAT
>NW_026317859.1:0-374 GCF_001194135.2 Octopus bimaculoides
AATTCGTGTTTGATAAGTGTCAATACACGAAACACTCAGCTTTTGACTTACTCTCTAACGTCTGCCGATGATATATATATATATACATATTACATGTATGTGTAAAAAAATCTCATCACGCAATCGAACCAATGAAAGAGCCTCTACCTGGTCGCTCGACACGCTAAAAATAGCAGCCAAAGTACCCCCCTGCCTAAATCACACGCCCATTATATGTAATGTCCTAGATTATCCCTAAAAAGACAGTTTGCTGAAGGTTGGAATGTCTTTGATGATACGTTTGCAGTATCAGGGTTTATTTGAGGCTGAATAACAACTTTATGGTAAATTTCTATATTAACATCCGCACGATTTTCACTAAGAAAAAAAAAAAA
>NW_026317860.1:0-559 GCF_001194135.2 Octopus bimaculoides
ACACACACAAATATATATAAATACATATATCATATATATATATATATATATACACACACGAGGACACTACATGAACACCCACATCGCAAAAAATAGTGCCCTCGTGTATATATATATATATAAAGAGAGAAAAGGATAAAGAGAACAATGGCAAAGTTAGAAATATATTTTATGGATAAAGTCTTACAACTGTTTGAGGGAAAATCCAATGTATCCCTTCATCGGAGACAGAAATAGTAGAGGAATGGATTATTATATCTATAAGAGGAAAGTTATAGCAGGAAGTGAGAGTGAGTGTGATGCGCTAAAAATAAGAAAGAAGAAAGAGTACTTGGAGTGTAGCTTCATTCCAGTAGTAAATATCCATCTAAATAATCCTTGTGTAAATATCCATGTAAATAATCAACAAGGATTATTTACATGGATATTTACTACTGGAATGAAGCTACACTCCAAGTACTGTTTCTTCTTTCTTTTTTTCAGCGCATCACACTCACTCTAACTTCCTGCTATAACTCTCCTCTTATAGATATAATAATCCATTCCTCTACTATTTCTG
>NW_026317861.1:0-397 GCF_001194135.2 Octopus bimaculoides
TTCTGCTCTACTGAAAGTATACGGGTAGTTACTAAGGTGAGGGTAAGAAAGAACAATAGATGCAAAGTAAGAGAGAGACACCGGCAAACAGACAAATGGACACAGAGATGCAAAATGTTGCAGAAGTCAGCGTTAATGGTTACTTCCTTTATCTTAATAATGTAGCTATAAGAGACACAACATAAACAGTAGCACCAATCTTGGATCGCTGTAATCATAAAATAGAGTTCAACATATACACAAATATACATCAATATTTGAACAACGACTGCATAGTTTTCTAATAGCTGAATGTATTCTCATGGAGGGATACAACAGAAGATAATTTATAACAGTAACAGCAAAGTATAACAGAGTATTGGCTTATAAACTGTTTAATATACTCTGTAGAAGATTA
>NW_026317862.1:0-281 GCF_001194135.2 Octopus bimaculoides
AAATCATTCTTTCAAAAAGTACACTTAAATTCTCACCTACGTATTCATACTGGGGAGAGACCATATCCCTGTAAAATTTGTGATAAATCATTCAGTAACAGAAGTACATTAACTGTTCACAAACGTGTTCATACAGGAGAGAGACCATATCCTTGTACAATCTGTGGTAAATCATTCAGTAATGGAAGTACATTAACTGTTCACAAACGTGTTCACACAGGTAAATAACTATATCACTGTGATGCTTGTGCTAAATCATTCTCTTATGGTCATGTTTTAAA
>NW_026317864.1:0-639 GCF_001194135.2 Octopus bimaculoides
TCAAGGGTTAATTTTTTTTTTTTTAAAGAACACTAACACTCAATCCAATCCTTATTCTAACCTTAACCTATAAAGTAATGACGGAAAAATGAAAGTAAACAAGATGAGGGAGTGTTTTCAGTAGTGGGTTCCATTACGTAATAAGCACAGGAAGGATTGTTTTACTGTAAACAACATAGTCACACAAAGGAACAGAGGCCTGTGGTGAGGTCACGATGAATGCAAAAGAAACAGGAATGGTGTCATGGTAGGCATGTTCCCTATTTGTTCAAAGCTAATAACTGATAGACACCTATCAGTATGAGTACTTTCAGCTCTCCATGAGACGTCAAGTGACCACTGGTCACTAGAAAGAGAAAAGAGGAAGTTTTCTTGGAGTGTCCTGTTTATATAGCCATGAAGCAGGGCAGTGAGTGCAAAGGATTTAGCTTGTTTACCTCAATTCTAGATGGAGCAGAAGAGGTCAGAAAAGGGTCAAGTGGTGTTGACCGGTTCGGCCTAGCTATTCAAATATGGGTAAAGTGGATCGAATCCACTTCACGCCTGCCAGGTTCCTATATATTTGACCGTTGACTGAACACTATTCAATTTTTTTTCTCTGTGTCTTTCTCCTTGTCTCCGTATTCTTTCTGTTGAAGA
>NW_026317865.1:0-272 GCF_001194135.2 Octopus bimaculoides
CAAACATACACATATATACATAAAAGTTAGTATAAATATTTACACCACATCCAAACACTTTCACATGCATACATACAAGTGTACATGAGCACGTACACGCATGTGTACTTGCGTTCATATATAGGTACGTGTGTGCGTGTGTGCTTGAGTGTGTGTGTGCATTCGTGTGTGTGTTTGTAATACTGACAACATAAACATGAAGGCGTTGTGATGCAGGTATATATGTATAACTATATATGTACGTGCATATATATGTAGACACACACACACAC
>NW_026317866.1:0-327 GCF_001194135.2 Octopus bimaculoides
ATATATGTATGTATGTATGTATGTATGTGTGTGTGTGTGAGTGTGTGTGTACAAATATATGTGACAGAGTCAATACCTATTGACGAGGTATCAGAAATTTAAAAAAATGTCAATGGGTGGAAATCGAACCGGTGTATGTGCTAATTAATAAGGCATTAAAGCAGAATAAATTTCCTAAGATACAACAATATGTGTGTGTGTTTGTGTGTGTGTGAGTGTATTTACACAAACACACACATATACACATATATGCACATATACGTAAATATACATATGAATATATACATATATACACATACATATATATACATACATATATATATACAT
>NW_026317867.1:0-246 GCF_001194135.2 Octopus bimaculoides
GGGAGAAAGAAAGAGAGAATGAGAAAGAAAGAAAGCGGCAAAAGAAAAGATAAAGGGAGAGATAGTGAGAATCATGAGAGAAGGAAAGAGAAAGAAAGGAGAGTGAGAAAGAGAGAAAAGATAAAAACGATGAGATTGAAAGGAGAAAACGAGAGAGAGAGAAAGAAGGAGAGAAAAGCGAGAGAGTGAGAAAAAGAAAAGAAAGGGAGAAAGAAAGAGAAAACAAAAGGGTGAGAAGAAGAAAGG
>NW_026317868.1:0-240 GCF_001194135.2 Octopus bimaculoides
TATAACTGTGAGTGTGTGCGAGTGTGTGTGGATAAGCATGTGTAAGTGTGTATGTGTGTGATGTATGTGCACACTCAAACAAGCACACGCACACATACACATATGCATTCATACACACACATACATATATATGTACACACAACCACGCACACAAACACACGTATATATGGTGTGTGTGTGTGTGTTTGTGAGAGAGTGGTATATATATATATGCATATATATGTGTATATATATATATAT
>NW_026317869.1:0-438 GCF_001194135.2 Octopus bimaculoides
TATATATATATATATATATATATATATATATATATAAAAGCGGAAAAAGACACATAAACACGCTCAGAGACACACGTACACACATGAAAGCTATTCGAATGCATATCTTAATATAAAGAGATGATTTAATTAACTCTATAATAGTAAGTATGTAAATGTGATAAATTACTCGACTTGTCTAATGTGCTTGTGCTGCAATATAGTCTTTCTTTATCAGTGACGTTACGCAGTAAGATCAAAGACTTCGGAATACTATGTCTAATATCATTGTACACACTCACGTATGAACGAAAGCACATCCGTAGACACATTAATACATTTTATGAATATTTTTGACGCATCACGTAATGGAATAGAAGACGGAGACAATACGAAAAGCTTCTTAAATAATTATTCATATATGCACGCATATATGAATGTGTCTGTGTACTGATATAT
>NW_026317870.1:0-383 GCF_001194135.2 Octopus bimaculoides
TCTCATGTCTTCATGGGTCTCCCTCTTCCACAGGTACCATCCACTTTCAGCAACAAGCATTTCTGTATACAGCTGTCTTCACTCATATGCATCACATGTCCAAACCAATGTGTTCTCCTCTCCTGCATACTGCATTTAATCCCTCTTATGTTTAACTTTTCTCTCAACACAGTTATGCTTTGTCGGTCATGCACACTGATGCTGCAAATCCAACAGAGCATACTACCTTTATTCCTCTCCAGCCTACGCATGTCCTCTACATTCAGAGCCCATATCTCACTACCATGTAACATAGCTGTTTTCACACAAGCATCGTACAACCTACCTTTCTCTCTGATAGAGAGTCCTTTTGCTGCCAACAGAGGTAGTAGTTCTCTGAACTT
>NW_026317871.1:0-295 GCF_001194135.2 Octopus bimaculoides
TATATATATATATATATATATATATATATTTATATATATGTTCCTGTAAGCATATATATATATTTATATATATATATATACATATGTATATATGTATGTGCGTGCGTGCGTGCATGTTTGTGATTTCATTATGTATGTATATATACAATATCATGTAGTATATAGTATATGCATTGTAGAATTTTGTATGCACACACACACACACACACATACACACACACATACCAACACAAGCATAATACATATGTACACATATATATACATATATATACATATATACATGTAAGATATATAT
>NW_026317872.1:0-338 GCF_001194135.2 Octopus bimaculoides
GCAATGGTGAGGAGGCAGCAAGGGGAAACTAGTCTAGTCTCTCTCTCTCTATATATATATATACGATAGGCTTCTTTCATTTTCCCTCTACCAAATCCACTCACAAGGGTTTGGTCGGCCCGAAGCTATAGTAAAAGTCACTTGCCCAAGGTGCCACGCAGTGGGACTGAGCCCGGAACTATGTGGCTGATAAGCATATATATACATGCATATATAAATACACACACATATATATGTATATAGGTATATATATACTTATATATATATATACATATATACCTACATCACATACCACACCTCACCCTTGCTTCCCCTATCCTCGCTTCCGCCACACTCCA
>NW_026317873.1:0-515 GCF_001194135.2 Octopus bimaculoides
ATATGCACTGTGCGATGGATGAAGTGTCACCATTTTATATTTTTTATTTCACGCATGGGCATTGTTTGTTTTTCATTTTGTCGACGACACAGCATAGTAGGGTCGGTTGGGCAATGTCTGTAAGGAAGAGCACAATGACGCAATTCACTCTGCCAGAAATTTGGAAACGACATGCTGTACTGTTTGGCATTACGCTGGAATCTTTAATACAAACATCTCAGAGTGTTTGGGTATCAATCTGAGGACAGTGCAGAGTATTCGGAAAGAGTTGGATGAGTCTAATAGCAGTTAAGAAGGTACAGCAGCTAGAAAACTCACTCTGATCGTTCTGATGAGAAAAAAACTCACTCCTGAATTTGTTGATGAGATCCACACAACGAACCCTCCAAGTCAATCAGGTCCATCAGCAGGGACATGGGAATGTCTAAGTTTCTTATCAGGCAGGTAGTGCATGAAAACATTCGATATTCCTCATGCAAGATGAGAAAGGGCCAATTTTTATCCCAAGCCATCAA
>NW_026317874.1:0-239 GCF_001194135.2 Octopus bimaculoides
CTCTTCTGAATAAGGCAAGTGCTGGGAAAGAATTCAGAGAAAAATAAACCTCTGTATTTGGCTTTTGCTGACATGGACAAATCTTTTGGCAGGCTTCTTTGCTCCTTTATCTGGTGGTCTATGTGGTAGCTTGGGATAGATGAGTGGTTTGTGAACAGCATACAAGCTGAATGTCCTCTCAAATGCATACAAGGTGGTTTCAAAAGGTTCTCAGACGAGTTATATTTCATTACTAGTTG
>NW_026317875.1:0-145 GCF_001194135.2 Octopus bimaculoides
TTTTCCAAACCACATAGTGTTGTGTTCAGTCTCATTGAGTGGATCCTTGGATAGCCCTGAACTGACCACTGACCAAAGCCTTGTGAATGGATTTCGTAAGCGAAAACTGAAAGGAGCCCTTTGTGTGTGTGCTTGTGTGTTACTG
>NW_026317875.1:1239-2225 GCF_001194135.2 Octopus bimaculoides
GGGTACCCTTCTTGTTGCCAACATTCATGTGTTTCCAACATTCATGTGTTGCCAACATTCATGTGTTTCCAAGCAAGCTAATATTTCCCATCATTAGACATTTATCATAACTATAATAATACTTAATAAATGAGTATTGTACGTGTTTTCTCTTTTCATAACTGTATACCTACTTTGATACCACCCTGTATATATTTAGCTTTAAAAGAAAAAAAAATGCACTGGGGCTGATGTCACGTAAAAAGCACTGGTGATGGTGCCACATAAAATGCAATGGTGCCAGTGGCATGTAAAAAGCACCCAGTACACTCTGTAAAGTGGTTGGTGTTAGGAAGGCATCCAGCTGTAGAAACCAAGTCAAAACAAACTACAGAACCTGGTGCAGCCCTTAGCCTTACCATCTCCTGTCAAGCTGTCCAACCCATGCCAGCATGGAAAACAGATGTTAAATGATGTTGATGATGATCGCATCAGTGCCTTTGTGTTGTGTCCTTCACCAAAAAATGAACAGTAAACTATAACTAAAGTTAGTTACTAAGAACTAAACCTGAAGAAGGTAAGTATATGGGAATTCACTGGGTGGAAAGATAAGCTAACTTGAATCTGTTTAATTTTGTGATTTAAGGTTCAAAGATTGAATCTTCCATTATTAGAAAGATCAAACAACTATGGAAGGTATAGAAAAAACGTTTTTGTGAGATTGTGAACTCACCAGACACATTTGAAACTTAGAAACAATGCTTTCTTTAGGTTCTGAATTCTGTATGTTATCTATTTTTGCTAGACAATGTAACTGGTAATAATTAATATGCATGTGACATACATTCTAACTGTACGCATTTGTCAGTGGATAGAATACAGCATTAAAATCAATAATGAAGCAAACGAAATATATATATGTTTTTCTAGGGCTAATAGCTCTGTGTTGGAAATGTGGAACAGTTTAACTAACTTACCTAAAGAAGAGAAAAAGTTGAAGAATGAGT
>NW_026317875.1:2651-3599 GCF_001194135.2 Octopus bimaculoides
ACTGTGCAAAGAAGTGCCACTCCCAAACAGTGGAAGCAATCTAGGGTAGAGGGAGACCCTGGAAGACATGATATGAGGTGGTGAAGCATGACCTTCGAACGTTGGGCCTCACAGAGGCAATGACAAAAGACCGAGACCTCTGGAGGTATGCTGTGACTGAGAAGACCTGGCAAATAAAGTGAGTCCACAGCTGTAACCTACACCAGTGTCACATGACCAGCCCACTTAAAAGTACCTTGGATCGTAGGGCGACATGCCGTGCTTGAGGAGACCTATTGAGTCAAGTACATCAACAGCAATATCAAAATCAAATCAAATGGAAATTGTAGTCGTGAGCCCTGTGCCGGTAGCATGTAAAAAGCACCCTTGTGAGGAGGGTGTCTGGACACCCAGCAGGATTAAAAACAAGACTTGTCGAAAGGCAGATTAGTTCCTTGTGGGCCGATGGCCATCCAGTTGGGGCAGAGAGTGGCAAATCACCCCAATATCACTGCCGAGAAAATGCTATGAGAAGGCCAGAACACAGTAGCACTGAATTCATTTGGTCGGAGAATTTGAGCTTAATTGAGAAGACTTTTATGTAGTGTCATCAACATGCTACAAAGTGTACAATAGATGATGATGATGATGATGATGATGACACTGTATCTACACCAACTGCCACATATGTAATATGTGCATTTGGGTGTTGATAGACTTTAAAAGACTTCTTCATTGTAATAATTTGATTGTATAGTTACTATTTGTGTTCAATTTTCTCATTTTTCATTTACTGTATTTATTGTGTATAAGTTGCATCCCTAATTTAGTGTTAAATTTTGATACAAACTTTATACCCTTCATAGTTTTAGCTTTGCCCCATCTATAAATTATGCCCCACTTTATTTTTCATTTATAATTTCTGGCACTTGTGCCCGCAGCATGTGTAAGGACTTTCGAGCGAGATCG
>NW_026317876.1:0-254 GCF_001194135.2 Octopus bimaculoides
AACAATACCTATTATTCAACTCATGCCACTCCAAACACATAAAAATTAATGTGCCTTATAATCTAGTGAAAAGAATCTGTACTATAGTTTCGGATACCAATACTCGTGAACGAAAACTCCTTGAACTTAAATCAACACTAATTACGAGACCTTACCCAGCATCATGAATAAATGATGGGATTAAACGAGCGAAAGAAATAGACATACACACATTAGGGGAAGTTAACCAAAATACTACACCAAATCTAAAAATA
>NW_026317877.1:0-218 GCF_001194135.2 Octopus bimaculoides
TAGAAAGGAAAAATACAAAAAAACATTTTGACTTAGCCAGACCATACAGGACTTAGTCTTTGTAAGCCTAGTACCTATTCTATCGTTATCTTTTGCCGAATCTCTAAGTTATGGGGACGTAAACACACCAACATTGATAGTCAAGCGATGGCGGGGAGGGGGTACACAAACACAGACACATACACACACACACACACACACACACACACACACATAAA
>NW_026317877.1:228-354 GCF_001194135.2 Octopus bimaculoides
TACACACACACACACACACACACACACACACACATAAACACACACATAAACACACACACACACATATACACACACTTATATATGACGGGCTTCTTTCAGTTTCTGTCTACCAAATTCATTCACAAG
>NW_026317878.1:0-269 GCF_001194135.2 Octopus bimaculoides
GTACATATATGTATGTATACATGCATATGTTCATATATCATTTGTATTATCATATACACACAAGGAATTTTGTCAGTGAACAGGTCGCGGTTTCAAAGCGACGAAAATATTTTGACAAATTACATTTCAATGTTGAAGTGAATCTAACGGTTAACACCTTCCACGCTGCAATTGATTTTGTTTCAGCACACGTTCTCAGATGAAGTCACTTGTTATGCAAGTTGTTGTTGGCACTCCGTCGCTTACGACGTCGAGTGTTCCAGTTGATC
>NW_026317879.1:0-2267 GCF_001194135.2 Octopus bimaculoides
TATATATATATATATACATATGTATGACTGGTAATGGTCCCATGTAAAAAGCAGTGGTGATGGCGCCACATAAAAAAAGCATCCAGTCCACTCTGTGAAGTGGTTGACATCAAGAAAGGCATCCAGCCGTAGAAACCATGCCAAAACAGAATGTAGAACCTGGAACTGCCCCTGGCCTTGGTGAAACCATCCAACCCATGCCAGCATGGAAAGCAGACAGTAAATGATGATGATGGTGACGACGACGACGAGTGAGTGCCTCATCATGTCAGATGGTAAGCGTCTCCCATTCGTCCCAGTGGTTCTGATTTACATTCACCCCTTGCATGAACATGGATGTGATTTTTCTCACGATACATTACCAAAGGACTTCATAAAACACAAAACAGATCAATAAATGAAATGATAATAGAGAGACACACGTACATCACTGGATTCAAGAGAGAAAAGCTTGCACAATACTTTTGCTATCCTCTCTTGGACACCATTGCAAGACGACTGCTAACTATCTTGACTACAAATTTTATGCCTTAGTATCTTTCTTCTGGAAGGTCTGCCTTCCTCACAGCTTTGTCATAAACAACAGGAGCCCCCCTCTATCCCTTGGGGAATCTATTCAACCTTTTGGTGTTTAAGCCGGCCATATCCGGCCCAAATATCCTACATGATTTACATTCAAACTGGCCATATCTAGCCTCTCACACCAAACCTACATTGATATTCTCAGAATAAACTATCTCACCATCGAAACTTCAAAGCTGTAAGATAATGTATGATTAATTCAAAACAATTTGAGTGAAAAAAGTATTACATTTAACAGATTAATCTGAACACTAAAGGGTTAACTCACAGACAGGACTTTGGCAGGTATAACCGGTCTGGGCCAGAATGGACCCAGGAATATGGTAATTAAGGGGTGACTTCATGTTCCGCCGTAACTCCAGATCTACCAAACTGGAACTTGTCACTGGAACTACAATGGCGACTGAAAGAGTGACACAAGTTGTTTAAGGCAGTGAGCTGGCAGAATCGTTAGCACACCGGGCGAAATGCTTAGCGGTATTTTGTCTGCCGTTACGTTCTGAGTTCAAATTCCGCCGAGGTCGACTTTGCCTTTCATCCTTGTCCAGGTCGATAAATTAAGTACCAGTTACGCACTGGGGAGTCGATGTAATCGACTTAATCCGTTTGTCTGTCCTTGTTTGTCCCCTCTATGTTTAGCCCCTTGTGGGCAATAATGAAATAAGAAATAAGTGTTGTATAAGCTTCTGTCCCTTAAATCTAATGACATACAGATGTCTCACAATCGTTTCATTTGACAAAGCCCTTAGGCAACAGATGTGAAACGAGTAATAGATATATATATAAATCAATGATTAGAGAACAAACATCAAATTCGGGTCAACGATTTTATATAACCCTACACATCTATACGTTTCATCGTATACAAATAAATACCATGGCTGTCAACAATAAAGGAATATATATATATACAAACACTACAGGTAAAAAATATATATATATATATAAATGCACACATAAAAAATACAGAAAAGGACCTGACCGGAAAAAATGTATACAAAAATCGACTAAAAGCCCTGGTGAAAGTAGGTGATTAAAATGAATTATTAAAATCGACTAAAAAATGTACCTATCGATTAGAAATGTATTAAAATAGTCAGTTTTTAAAACTGAAGCGATCCATGGTAGGTCTGGTTTCCAAGGAGCGTAAGAGAGTTCCAAAAAAGGGTAGGTAAAAATCCACATCAAATCCAATGCCAGTGTTGCATGTCTGGCCCATTTAAGAGTACCCTTGATGCAACAGGCGATATATGATATGATTGAGAAGACCAGCTGAGTCAAGTAAAACCTAAAATCGTAGCTGTGGCCAGTGCACCCCTGACTGGCTCCCATTCCGGTGGCATGTAAAATGCATCATCCGAACGTGGCCAATGCCAGGAACCCCTGACTGGTTTCAGTGCTGGTGGAACATAAAAAGCACTATCCGAACATGATTGATGCCAGGACCGCCTGACTGGCTCCTGTGCCTGTGGAACGTAAAAAGCACCCTCTACACTCTCTGAGTGGTTGGCGTTAGGAAGGGCATCCAGCTGTAGAAACCTTGCCAGATCAGATTGGAGCCTGGTGTTTATACAGCCATATCTGTTAACGGTTATTTTCAATACTTTCCTCGCTGGATTGCGTGTTCGTTTCTCTTTTTGTCATCTGCGATTTTATTTTTGATCTTCTATATAAATGAAGATGTT
>NW_026317879.1:4322-4908 GCF_001194135.2 Octopus bimaculoides
TATATATATATATATATGTGTATATACACACACAAACATACATACGTATATACACACTCGTTTCCCAACATACGTATTTACATATATATATACACATGTATATACACACAATCAAGTGTGTATATACATACATATATATATGTATATACATATGTGTGTGTGTGTATATATGTATATATATACACGATCATACAAACATTTATAAACACAACAAAAGCATTTATATTTCGCACATATAAAGCAACATGTATAAAAATAAACCATCAGAGAAAGACACAGAAAGGTTAGAGATCATAATAAACCAATAAAACCCTTAAAATAGTGGTGAAAAGGGGCCCAAAGTGGGGATCGAGGTATTTAAAGGTGTACTTACCTGAGAAGCCGAGAGTCGGATGTTGAAAAGAGGAGAAAGTATGGGAAACCAGCGGGGTTAGAATTTTGAGAGATAGACAGTGTATGAGAGACGCTATGGTGGTTTAGAGTGTGACGGAGGTGGGGAATATGTATGGAAGACTGTAAGGACAAACAATAATAGTGGCGCTATTGCAGCTGTTGTTGAGCTGTCTATGGTGGTGGTGGTGGTGGT
>NW_026317880.1:0-223 GCF_001194135.2 Octopus bimaculoides
GATGAGTGTACATATACAAATCACTTACGGCCGTTTCTACCATCAGGCCTCAGAATCCTCCAAGTCATCCTCATTGTGTCAGTGATATACAGAGATGAACAAACATTGGACAGAGATTGGGTAATGGTTGAGCCTCAAGGCATCTTCAGAGAGTACAAATGTTAGGAAATTAACATGTGGGAAATTCAGTTGGAATAATAGAGTAGGGTAAATAAGATATGAT
>NW_026317881.1:0-531 GCF_001194135.2 Octopus bimaculoides
TATACATATATATACATATACATATATATATATATACATATACACACATACATACATTTTATATATGTAAAGAAATGTCATACATGTTTTTATATTAGTATAATTTTTTTTTTTAAATAAATAAATAGGCATACTATTATGTCTGAAAGTTGATGAATACAACCTCTTGACCACCTCCAATTTTCTACTTGCTGTATAAATTAAGGGTAAAATAACATTTTACCCTCGCCCGTATATTACATTCAGTATTGTAATTGCCTTGCAATAAAAACCACTTGTCTATTAGTAATTGGGTATTATACTAGCAGTATATTGGATAGATGTTATCCCTTACTAGGTTGGATTAAACAACCACTAACTCTCTTGGAATCACATATACATACATATATATATATATATATATACACATGTACATATATACACACGTATATATACACATGTACATAGATACACACATATATATACACATGTACATAGATACACATATTCATATATATACATACGTATATATATATATATATATATATATAT
>NW_026317882.1:0-350 GCF_001194135.2 Octopus bimaculoides
GTAGTAGTAGTAGTAGTAGCAGCAGCAGTAGTAGTAGTAGCAGTAGCAGTAGAAGAAAACGAAGAACAACAACAACAGCAGCAACGTGGTGGTGGTGCTACTGCTGTTCATAATGAAGTTGATGATGATATTGAAGTTGATGATATTGAAGTTGATGATGCTTGTGGTGGTGATGATGATGGTGATGTTGATGACGATGATGCATATTTGTTTGGGCAGTTTGTCCGAAATCTTTAATCTCAATATAGAGATCAGGGTTTTAGCATTTTATGAGAGAGAGAGAAGATGGTGCAGGGAACAAGTACAAACATACATTCATATATATGTACATATCTGTATGCATATATATA
>NW_026317884.1:0-463 GCF_001194135.2 Octopus bimaculoides
CTCCAACCAGGAACTGCAGAGGATTAAGGGTAGACTGGCTAGATTTTTTTGTAGAATGGGGATGAGCATCGTTTATGAAGACGATAGTTCTGTAGCTAATTTTTTAGATGTAACATTAGATATTAAAAATTAGACATATAGATCATATCATAAACCTTTAACTAACCTAAAGTATATAAATAAATCGAGTAACCATCCTAGAGCTATTATTGATAATTTAGTTTAAAATATTTCATTAAGACTCTCCAGATTATCTGCTAATAATAGGGTTTTTAATAATGAAGCTCAATTCTATAATTCGGCATTAGATAGGGCAGGTTACAAAGATAAGGTTTACTATATTGAAACTGATAGCAACAAAGTTAAGACAGATAACAATAATAGAAATAAGAATAAACTCAATGGGAATAAGGGAAATAAACCCAAGAATTTCCATAAACATAACATAGGTAATTTAAATTTT
>NW_026317885.1:0-366 GCF_001194135.2 Octopus bimaculoides
ATATATATATATATATATATATATACATACATACATACAAACATACATAAATAGGTACAGGACGTCACCAACAGTAAACAACATGAAATACAAAAGCAAACAAGTTCCATACGCAAACAATGAGACAAGCAAATGGAAAACAGGGCAAGTAACATAAAGAATGACCCTTCAACAGTTGTTGGCTGTCTATCTACTCCTCATTTTGAGCATTGAACGACAATATGAGTCTTTGAAGACAGCAGTTGCTCCCATAAGTGCCAAAATGAAATTTGGGATTTATGAAGGGTCAAAGATGGGAACAAAAACAGGACAGGGCAGACATACAAGGAAACCAAACGAAAACAAACATGGAGGGTCGTTAGACCA
>NW_026317886.1:0-382 GCF_001194135.2 Octopus bimaculoides
TAAAACATTAATGAAAAATGTGGCCCCCGTTTTAAAAAAGATCCCAGTTTCGTAGTAAATAAGCAGAACAGCAGATGAAATTTAGGTTACGATTGTGAAAAGTGAACCAAATACAGTAAGCTCTCTATATAATGGACTAATCGAGGAGAATGTCATTTTTATTGTTTTTCATTTAAAACCAATACACAATTGGGCAAAATATAAAATCATTAAATTATAATAAAGAATTATTTTCCTTTTTTAATAGTGAAGTTGGAATATATTTTAACGTAACTCTACAAGAGTGAAGTAATGATTGTCATTACTCAGTAGATTAAAGACAACAGGCTGGCGGAATTGTTAGCATGGCCGCTGGACAAATTACTTGGCAGCATTTCTTCCG
>NW_026317887.1:0-549 GCF_001194135.2 Octopus bimaculoides
CCAGACTACATCAATAATTATAGTTAAAAAATTAAATAGTCAAACAAAAAGCTGGTTTGCTTTAAATTCACACAAAATTGCTTCATACAAGCATGCTAAGTAACCATTAGACAAAATTTACAGTTAGTTATCTAATACAAAACATTGGCTATATGAAAAATTTAAATTCATACACCCTTTAGCTATTTATGCAAATTTTAAAATTTATCTTAAGAGAAAATAGTTAGCAAAATTACTGCACAACCTGCCACAAATGCAGAGTTCAAAATTCACATAAATATAATAACATAACGTAAGAGATGTTTTGTACTCACCCAGATGTGACACAGAAATTATTTTAAGTCTGACAAAATTTCTTGGGAATTCCTGGAGCATAAAGTAAATCCATAAATGCCTAACACGAAGCAGAATGTGTATAAACTAAACAGGTAATCATAGCTTCCAGAATCCAATTGAACAATTTTGCCTCACAGAAAGAACTATCACAAAATCTGGTGGTGGGGTACAATTATCTCTGCTTATAAAGGTTTGCCAAAGTCTAGCCAATTT
>NW_026317888.1:0-200 GCF_001194135.2 Octopus bimaculoides
TACTAAAGACAAGACACTTGACTATCGCTGTTGGGATTGCCAAGTATCTTCTCTGTATATCACCTTATATGTAAATGAACATAGGTTTGTTTTTGAAGCGTTGAAATATATTGTAGAGTAAGTAGAAAGATATATTGTTTCAACACGTAAATACTGAACAGTATATATAAAGAATTAAATCGTTTTTTAAGAGCGGTTGC
>NW_026317889.1:0-415 GCF_001194135.2 Octopus bimaculoides
TATATATATATATATATATATATATATACATACTGGTATTTTTTATGAGCTTAAATCTTATAGCGATCACCGCGCAAATGACTAAGGAAAATAATCTAATAATAGGGCATATAAGCACTCGGCAGAAAAAAGTAGGGTTTCCTCAAAATACCGTTATTATTATTTACAGTGTGTGCGTGTGAATGTTTGTGTGTGTGTGTGTGTGTATATATATGTGTGTGTGTGTGTATGTGTGAAGGCACATGGCTCAGTGGGTAGAGCGTCGAGCTTACAATCGCGAGGTTGTGAGTTCGAATCCTGGGTCGGGCTGCGTGTTGTGTTCTTGAGCAAGACACTTTATATATATATATATGTGTGTGTGTGTGTGCATGTATGTATGTATGTATATATATATATATGTATGTATGTATATATA
>NW_026317890.1:0-283 GCF_001194135.2 Octopus bimaculoides
ACATACATACATACATACATACATACATACATACATACATACATACCAAGGGCATATATTCTGGGTGTGCTATATATATGTACTGCACACCCATTGAAAATAGCAAATTCCTAATATATATTTACCTTACTCATTAATTTAGTCACAAATCTTAATGAGAAACTTTTGTTATACTCCTGTTTGAAATTTGGTGGTATTGGGTGTGGCAGCACCCACTACAACAACCATCAAATGCCACTGATACATACATACATACATACATACATACATACATACATACATA
>NW_026317890.1:293-473 GCF_001194135.2 Octopus bimaculoides
ATACATACATACATACATACATACATACATACATACATACTGCATACATATAGAGGTAAAAGTAGGGATAAGCAAATTAAATCAATATATAAAATATATTCAATACAAGAAATATAAAAAATGTATATATACATACAATTTGATCCAACTTACACAGAGTACAAAGATAGAGGGAATTAA
>NW_026317891.1:0-412 GCF_001194135.2 Octopus bimaculoides
TATTATTATTATTATTATTATTATTATTATTATTATTATTATAGCATTAAAGTTTTCTTAATGTTTTGAGGTCACATTTGCCGAGGTGTAATTTGAACTGAGAGCAGTCAACGCCCTTCCGAGATCGATGCTATCGACTTATCCATTTTGCTCAAAAATTGCTGACCTTGTGCTTAAATTAGAAAGTGTTGTAGAAGTAGGAAAGTAAATAATAGCAGAACAGAATAAATAAAAGAAATGAATACAGGCCCAAATAAAGATCTATTTCTAAGGCGGCGAGCTGGCAGAACCATTAGGATGCCGGGTTAAATGGTTAACGCCATTTTGTCCGACTTCATGTTCTGGGTTCTATTTCCGCCGAGGTCGATTTTGCCTTTCATGCTTTCGGGGTTGATAAATTAAGTACCAGTTG
>NW_026317892.1:0-312 GCF_001194135.2 Octopus bimaculoides
ATATATATATATATATATATATATATATATACACACACACATTTTATGAATTTTCTCGTCATTCATGGGTTGACAGTTTCGTGCATAGAATTTTCTAACACGTGACTTGATTCTTGACTTATGTTTGTAACATCCCAATTAAAAAATGCAAAAATGATATATACCTACTCGTATCTTGAGTACTATCACTTCTACGTACACATATATACATCATTGTATATGTGTGTGTACATATATATGCTAATATACCATCTCTGTATGTAAATATATATATACATATATATATACATTTACATATATACATATACATAT
>NW_026317893.1:0-1197 GCF_001194135.2 Octopus bimaculoides
CAATAAGAGAAAATTTGGATAGTAAATTAAGATACATCTAAGCCATTTAGCCGGGTTGGATAAGGGTGGTGAGGAAAAGTTTAAATGTAGAAGAAGAAGATAAGTAGATATAGATACAGAGATCTTAAAAGTCGTAAGTGACAGATATATATGAACTGTGTCTGCCTATGTCAGTGGTGGGTCGTAAATAAGTGGCGTCAGGCTAGAGTAAACTTGAAATATGATATTCTTGTGGTGACTGGTCAGTCTCCGCGATTTACAACTTAAGTATACGAACTTATCTATTATATTGGTACATACTTATTTAGATGATGAAAGGGTTAAGGAGGTGGAAAGGGTAATTAGAACATATAAGACCTTAAAGAATGAATAATTAGAAAATGTCCACAAGAAAAGGGAAATAAAGTGTGTGGACGTTCAAATTCAAAATACAGAGTATTGGGGGCATTTCAACCGTGGTAATATAGTATAATATTGATAGGAAATAATAGCACCCACATTAATAATGCAAAAAATAAGAAATGAAAAATAAAAAATAAAAATAAGAGATAAAAAATATAAAAAAATAAAAGATAAAAAAATAAAAAATAAAAAATAAATAATAAATAAAGACATAGAGGAATTAAAAAATTAAAAGATAAAAAGTAAACAATAAAAAAATAAGACATAAAAAGGATATAGAATAAAAATGTAAAAATATAAATTGAAAATGTAAAATATAAATTGAAAATGTAAAATATAAATTGAAAATGTAAAATATATAAAAATTGAGAAAAAAAAAATATATATATACATATATATATATATATATAAAAGAATATACATATACATATAAAAATAAAGTAACAAATAAAGTAAAAAATAAAAAATAAAAAATAAGATAAAAAAATAAAAATGTAAAAATAATCAAATAAAGAAAATAAAAGTAAAAACTATAGAAAAAGTATTGATTAGTGTTATTTCGTTTCATTTTTGTGTATTGTAGTGTCATTGGAGAGTTTCAGGTCAGTGACTGAAAGGTGGAACTATATCCATAGGTTTGGGATTATGGGTCCTGTTTATTAAAAATGTGTGTATATCATGTGGTCATAATCCAGCTATTCGAGGGTAAACAAAATTATTAAGGTTAGGTTAGGGGTAGAGTACAGGCCTTGCTAATTTGGTGTCTGAGTTGTGGTAGGCAGGATCTAACGTGGG
>NW_026317894.1:0-305 GCF_001194135.2 Octopus bimaculoides
TTCAGTTTCCGTCTACCAAATCCACTCACAAGGTTTTGGTCAGCCCGAGGGTACAGAAAACACTCGCTCAAGGTGCTATACAGTGAGACTGAATCCGGAACCGTTTGGTTGGGAAGCGATCCTCTTACCAAACAGCCATGCCTGTGTCTATGAATGTATATGATAAGAGATACACACATAATCGTATGGAATCATATGGCAGAACTATCTAAAAACTATATACACACCGACATGAGTGCGTGCACATGCAAATGTGCATATGTCTGCATATCTATACACACACACACACACACACACACACACAC
>NW_026317895.1:0-338 GCF_001194135.2 Octopus bimaculoides
TATATATATATACATATATATATATATATCCAAGGCTAGGACTACCCAATTCACAATCACAACACATAAATACACTACAGCACAATTTCTTTTCTTCAGTGGGCCCCACCCTGTTTAACATTGTCCCAAAACAGATCAAAGAGGCAAAGGATCCCATCACCTTTAAACGGAATCAGGGCATATTTCTTCAAAGGACACCAGATAAGTCACCTATACAATGCATTCAACAAGAAATCCCGACAGGAATGGGCCTTGATACCACAAAACTTGACATTAAAAGGATTTAGCAAATCCTATCAGGTGGTGCTATTAAGTTAGACATGGCTTGGACCAATCTT
>NW_026317896.1:0-460 GCF_001194135.2 Octopus bimaculoides
TACAAGTGAATAACATTAAGGATCATGAAATAAACATAAAGTAGATAAGGGTATCAAGTGGATGTCAGTATAAGGTAGGAGTAATGATAAAAGATAAATGAAAATAAAGAAAGAAATAAAGACAAACAGATATTCAAACATTTATACTTTATAACACACCCTCACATATGCAAAATAGGCCAGATGTAAACATACATAAACAATAGATAAACTAACGGCAATAAATTTATAGAGGGAGACGTACTTAAATAAACATATGCACTGCCGGCAGAGACTATCCCACACATGTTCTGAAGTACATTCACATCACCCTTATCACTAAATGCAAGCCATACATTTATCTACACAGAGATACATACACACACACATGGAGAGACACATGCACAAATGTACATGTATATATAAATATAAATATATGTGTATATATATGTATATATATGTAAATATATATGCAAATATA
>NW_026317897.1:0-442 GCF_001194135.2 Octopus bimaculoides
TTTTTTTTCCCCCTTCCATATTAGTAACCACACAGTTCATTATTTAGAGTGGTAAAGGCGGCGAGCTGGCAGAAACGTATTTCATCTGCCGTTACGTTCGGAGTTCAAATTTCGCCGAGGTCGACTTTGGCTTTAATCCTTTCGGGGTCGATTATAAAAGTACCAGTTACACACTGGGGATCGATATAATTGACTTAATCCATTTGTCTGTCCTTGTTTGTCCCCTCTGTGTGTAGCCCCTTGTGGGCAATAAAGAAATAAGAAACGTTAGCACGCCGGATGAAATGCTTAGCAGTATTTCATCCGTCTTTACATTCTGAGTTCAAATTCCGCCGTGATTGATTTTGGCTTTTCATCCTTTCGGGGGCGATAAATTAAGTACCAGTTGCGTACTGGAGTCGAAATTTCGGGCCTTGTGCCTAGTGTAGAAAAGAATATTGAC
>NW_026317897.1:1395-2335 GCF_001194135.2 Octopus bimaculoides
ACACACACACACACACACACACACACACACATAGATTAAAGAGAAAGAGAGAGACAATATGAAAGAAAAGGCGAATGAAACAAAGTAGGCGGTGACGGAAAAAAAAAATGAGGACACGAGTTTCTAGAGGTGATGAAATTGTAAAGGAAATATGTTTTTCTTGATAGACAAAAGAGCGCACCTGTCAAATGACTTTTAACCGGAAGTCCTGGACGGAAGTCTGAAAGAAGACGTTACAAGATATGAGAAAGACCGAGAGTGATTGAAAGGGTGTGAGACGGGGAAGGCTACATATTGATAAATAAGCCAGCTAGATTGTTAGATAGGGAGGTGGAGTCGGAGCTTCATTTTTCTGTCATTCACTCATATATCATTTTTTTCTCTTCCTCTTGTAATTTTAGTTAGTTGTTTCTTTCCCCCCCCCACACACACACACAAGCCCGCATACATACGCACGCACACACACACACACTTTCATTCTTCTTCTTGCCCTTATGCATACACACACACACGTCATCCTTACAGATACACTTTCTGCTTTCTCTTACTCCCGAACTCTACTCTCTCTTTCTCCGTCTCTATAACTTCCTTTATTTTCACCTTCCCTTCTTTCTCTCAGCTCCCTACACTTGTTTTTCTCGCTCACTTTTATCTCTTGTTTCCTTTCTTTGTCAAAAAGTATTTTTAATTTATGATTTTTCCCATTTAAGACATATTTTCCGTTTCGTTTCTCCTACTCTCTCATTTACTCATTTACTTTTTTCAGTCATTTGACTGCGACCATGCTGGAGCACCGCCTTTAGTCTAGCAAATCGACCGCAGGACTTATTCTTTGTACACACACAAACACACACACACACACACACACACACACACATATATATATATATGTGTGTGTGTGTGTGTGTGTGTGTGTGTGTGTGTGTGTGTGTGTGTGTGT
>NW_026317897.1:3191-3700 GCF_001194135.2 Octopus bimaculoides
GATTCTGAAACAATTAACCCTAACCCTAACCCTAACCCTAACCCTAGGGTTAGGGTTAGGGTTAAAGCAAATTTAAAATGAAAAAAGCAAATAAAACGAAGGTATGGAGATTAAATACGCTTTACATCGCTTAATCAGCCAAAGGAGTAAATATAAGCAACTGAATACTTGTCAGTGATTGATTGAAATTATCGAAATAAGACAATTTTTTACATGAAATAAATTCGAATACAAAAATATTTTTCTGTTCTATAACACAAAATAGATAAGTATACGAAGTTTGAAAGTCTTTCCGTACCAAAAACACTACGTAAAACATTAATGAAAAATGTGGCCCCCGTTTTAAAATAGATCCAATTCTTCCTTCTGTTTGCCAACGAGAGAGAGAGAGAGACAGAAAGAGAGAGAGACAGAAAGGGAGAGAGATATAGAAAGAGAGAGAGAGACAGAAAGAGAGACAGAGAGACAGAAAGAGAGAGAGACAGAAAGAGAGAGAGAGACAGAAAGAG
>NW_026317898.1:0-226 GCF_001194135.2 Octopus bimaculoides
GTGTGTGTGTGTGTGTGTGTGTGTGTGTGTGTGTAAATGCATACATACATACATACAAATATAGCGTTTGTTCCTATAGCTATATATGTTGTTTCGTATTGTATGCACATATAGAGAACCAGATAGGAGGAGGTTAAGGAAGTACAAAAATCATGCTCACACATTCCTCCATACATAGACATGCATACATATGTATATATATATATATATATATATATATATATAT
>NW_026317899.1:0-231 GCF_001194135.2 Octopus bimaculoides
CAGACAGACAGACAGACAGACAGACAGACAGACAGATAGACAGATGGGTGGATAGATAGATGGATGGAGGTAGGGAGGGATGGATAGACAGACAGACAGACATAGATAAATAGATTGATAGATAGATGGATAAATTAGATAGATAGATAAATAGAGAGAGAGAAAAAGAAAGAATGTATAGATACATACATACACACATACACACACATACATACATACATACATACACAC
>NW_026317900.1:0-435 GCF_001194135.2 Octopus bimaculoides
AATTAATACTTGATAAGTACATCCCCACACTAAAAAGTAGACTCTCCCTCAAATTATGGTCTAACACATACAAAGCCCTTAACTGGTTCTCTAAAATACAAAATACTAGTAACTACAAATTCATACAGATAGATATAGTAAACTACTACTCCTCAATTAACCCCACGATATTAAATAGTGCCCTAATATATGCCAAAAATAACTCACAACTAACTAGGAAAGAAATTAATGTAATACTTGAAGCAAGAAAATCTATTATAAGTTTTGATAATAAGCTCTGGGTCCGTAAAGACTCCCCTAACTCCTTTGATATCACCATGGGAGCCCCGGATTCAGCTCAGATAAGCGACTTAGTGGGAATTTATCTGCTCTCCTACATACAGGCGGAATTCCCAGACCTGGAAGGTGGATTATACAGGGACGACGCACTATTTG
>NW_026317901.1:0-385 GCF_001194135.2 Octopus bimaculoides
TTGAAACATGTATAATGAAACTAATTAAAGGAACATCTATAATGAAGGAAAATTAAGACAGACCGGGCAAGATAACATGTTATGAAAAGGTACACAAAACACCATAAACAATACGATGTATTATAGAAAGTAGGATTAAAATAGTTAAACATCGTAATAATTGAGAAACGTAGGCTTTTAAATTGCTATAAGGTTATAAGATATCAATTTAGAGGAAAGAGAAGAAGAATCGTACAGCGTTCATGTTAGAGAAATCGATGTATTTATGCAGAAAGAAAAATGTTGTAAAATAAAATTGATGTTTCTTGATGGAAATATGCCGAAATAATTTACTTGCGAGTTTCGTTATCAAATTGTAGTAACATGATATGTATTAGCACACATA
>NW_026317902.1:0-452 GCF_001194135.2 Octopus bimaculoides
GTGTGTGTGTGTGTGTGTGTGTGTGTGTGTGTATGTGTGTGTGCATGTGCATTTATACCGTCGGATTAACTCAAGGTATATGGTCAATGCAATAATATGTGTCTCCATACGATAATCTCCACGTGTGGATCACAACCTGCCTTACTTACTAAACCCCTCTGCATTCAAATTCCGATTAATCTCTGGACCATCGATATTAAAACCAACACACTGACGAAGGTGTGTACACAAAGAAACAAAAGTATGTAATGCACACACACACACACTCATATGCTATATTAGAACAAAGCTATACATTGGCTATAATATTCATATGTAAATATCTCCAGAGGTAGTCTACCGAACAAAATCCAGTGACAATTTGTCCAGCTACACGCGTGTGTGTGTTTGTGTGCGTGTGTTTATATATATATGTATGTATATACATATATACACACACACACACACACACA
>NW_026317903.1:0-264 GCF_001194135.2 Octopus bimaculoides
TCCTCTTTCTGACAAAAGGCCATGCTTGAAACATCACGCCTCTTCTTTTCTCTCTCTTCAACTGTCACTGAGTCAACCTAATACATTCACTGTGTAGTGGGTGCTTTTTACGTCAGTCAGGCGGTGCTGGCGACAGCCATGCTCAAATGGTGTTTTTATGTGCCACCTGCACAGAAGCCAATCCAGCGGCACTGGCAACAACCTCGCTTGAATATTGTTTTTCACGTGCCATACATATATACATATACACACACACACACACAC
>NW_026317904.1:0-641 GCF_001194135.2 Octopus bimaculoides
AGTATTCAAATACAAGGGGCATTTTCCTTGTTTCTGTCTGTCTCTGTCTCACTTGTTAACTCTTGTGGTTCCGAGGTCGTTGTGAATTCTTAGCGAAGAAGAAGAAGAAGAAGAAGAAGAAGAAGAAGAAGAAGAAGAAGAAGAAGAAGAAGAAGAAGAAGAAGAAGAAGAAGAAGAAGAAGAAGAAGAAGAAGCGGAAGTGCTATTATAGTAGCAGAGTGTTAATTGGTTAAGTGTCCTGAAAATGACCTGTTGTTGACGGGAGTAGTGATTTGAATTCTTAAGAAATCCCTTTTGAATGTATTGTTTATAATGTTTGCGTAGGTGTTATTCAAAACAGCAGTAGTAGTAGTAGTAATAAAGTAAGGGAGGAGGTGGCGGAAAGGAAGAAGAAGACGAAGAAGACGACGGAGAAGAAAAGGGATGAGGAGTAGAAGAGAAAGAGTAATAATAGAATGCGGGATAGTGTGATAGCAATTAATCGAGTGAGCAGTGTTTGGCGTTGTTTTTTTTATATATTTTTAATTTTTTTATAATTTCTTGAGCATCTCTTTGGAGTTTATCACATAGATAAAAAAATATAAACATTCGGATGTAAATAAATAAACATAAGGATAAAAAGAATTATATATATATATGTA
>NW_026317905.1:0-457 GCF_001194135.2 Octopus bimaculoides
GAATATAGAAAATATCCGCTGAAAATACCGTTGTCTTTAAAGATGGTTCTATATTGTGAGTTAGGTTAGTTACGTTCGGAACGTTTGTCTATTATGAAGGCATATCTTTGGTGTAAGTGCATATTTAGTAGAGAAGTACAAAGAATAAGGAATAAGTACAATAGTAAGAAATATCGAGAAAGAACCATCAGAACAAAGCAGTGAAATGGGGAGAGGGAAGAGGGGAGAGAAAGGAAGGCAAAGAGATGAAAAAGAAGGAAGTGTAGGAAGAAGGCTATTGTGAAATTCTAGGTTGTACACAGAGGCAGCATTAGCGAATGTCAGATAGAGAATATAAAACAAAAACCGTGTTCTGAGAAATGAAAGTAAATAAAAGATAAAGCAGAAAGAGAAAGGTTGCTTTTGTGAAAGAGAGAAGAAGTGTGTAACAGAAGGAGCTAGAGAGAGGAAGAGAGAG
>NW_026317906.1:0-472 GCF_001194135.2 Octopus bimaculoides
ATGATGATGATGATGATGATGATGATGATGATGATGATGATACTAATAATTATAATAATGATAGTTTTAAATTTTGCCACAAGGGCAGTAATTTTGGGGGGAGGGGATGAGTCGATTACATCGTTCCCCATTGTTCAACTGACTCTTATTTTATCGAACCCCAAAAAGATGAAAGGCAAAGTTGACCCCGGCGAAATTTGAATCAGAATCTAAAAACGGAAAGCAATGCCGCTAACGATTCTGCCAGCTCACCACGATAATAATAATAATAATAATAATAATAATAACAATCCTTTCTTCTATAGGCACGAAACATGAAATTTTGGAGGGAGGGATTAACCCGATCACATCGACCCCAGTGTTTCACTGATACTTAATTTCTCGACCCCGAAAGGATGAAAGTCAAAGTCGACCTCGGTAGAAATTTGAACTCAGAACATAGCGACCGGCGAAATACCGCTAGGCATTTCGC
>NW_026317907.1:0-373 GCF_001194135.2 Octopus bimaculoides
GTACTTAATTTATCAACCCCGAAAGGATGAAAAGCAAAGTCAACCTTGGCCGAATTTAATAATAATTAATTTTTATTTAAAAACTGGTTATCGTACCTTCTTACATCCATTTCCATTAGTGCTCAATAGGTAAATTACAAATTTATGCTTAAATTTGCTTTTATATGTTATGAGCATAGTTTCATCAGGGAAAGATATACATTAAGATATTCCATGAACCCTTCTGTTCATACAAGCTGCATGAACAGAAGGGTCCATATGTAATACCTCAATGTTTATCTTCCTCTGATGAAGTTATGTTCATAATACACAAATGTAAATTTAAAGCATAAATTTGTAATTTACCTATTGAGCACTAATGGAAATGGCTGTA
>NW_026317908.1:0-347 GCF_001194135.2 Octopus bimaculoides
GAAAGTGGTGGATAGGAAAATGAATAGCCCTTCTCTCTCTCTCTTTTACCTTATCCATCTTTCTATCTGTCTGACTATCTATCTATCTATCTATCTATCTATCTATCTATCTATCTATCTATCTATCTATCTATCTATCTATCTATCTGTCTGTCTGTCTGTCTGTGTTCCATTGTCTCCAAAACCTCACCCCAAAAAACAAAACAAAAGCAATGTTCTCTTATAAACAAAATCCCCTAAAAACATGTTTTATATAAATAAGCAAGATTTATGTATTTTCACAGAATTATATTTGACAAGTTCGAAATACGAACGAAAGCGTTAATTTGGAAATGAAAGTATAAAAT
>NW_026317909.1:0-309 GCF_001194135.2 Octopus bimaculoides
AAAAAATCACAAATTATCAATAGTCGAAGACAACCACTTAACCTCAAGAGACACCTAACAAAGGCGAGATTCACATTTGAAAAACGAATCGTTGCCAGTAACCAACTGTTGAGATCCCCGTTGTGGGACATGCGAATTAATTGAGCAAGGGACAACCAAAAGACTCAAGAATGGGAAGAAATTAAAAGCGAATACAAACATGAATTGCAAAACAAAAACCTCATCTACTGCATCACATGCCCACAATGCAATGAAAACTACATTGGAGAGACAGGAAGAAACTGACCAGCCATTTAGATGTGCATAAAC
>NW_026317910.1:0-306 GCF_001194135.2 Octopus bimaculoides
CAGCTTTCTCCTTTCTGGTTTTGAGACGCCTAATTTCTCAAGATTGGTATCTAGGCAGTGTGTTACATATTCCAAGGCCCCAATAATTACAGATATAAACCTGAACATGTAATCTGGATAGAGTAACTGCAGATCTCTCAATAGTTCAGCGTAGGTATTCTCTTTCTCCCTGATATTCAGCTGAGCAGCTGATTTTCACAACTGTCCACAGTTTCTCTTCTCTATCCCAAATCATTATATCGGGTCTATTGTGTCGACAATTTGTATGTATGTATGTATGTATGTATGTATGTATGTATGTATGTA
>NW_026317911.1:0-1023 GCF_001194135.2 Octopus bimaculoides
CCACCACTAAGCATCGCTATCACCACCACCGCCACCAGCACTACCAATCGTTGCTACCACTACCACCACCACGACTAGCCTCATCACCTTTGGCTGTAGCACCACCACAAGCTGCCACCTCTACCACATCATTAACAACAACGACAACAATTGCATTAATCAGAATAACTACATTAACAATAACACCAACAACAACAACAACAACAGCAACCGCAGAAGATAAAGTATATTAAACATCTACACTAAATGGAAATTTGAAAACAAATGTAATCGTTTAAGAAAACAAACAACAAAAGTATGAGCGAGACAGAGAGAGAGAGAGAGAGAGAGAGAGAGAGAGAAAGAGAGAATAGACTATTGCAACAACAACAACAACAAATATACTGAGGTGTGCAACTGACTTATTTCTCCAGTTATCGTTATAGTATTTTGCTATTTTGTTGTTGTTTAAATGTCGCAGTAATAAAATTACTAAAACATCAAATTCAATTTCAGAACAGAAGAGTAAATTAATTATAATTTAATGTGGAGAAATGTAATTGTCTTCCTTTCTTTTTTTTTTATTTTACATTTAGCTTCACACACACATCATCTCATATATATATATATATATACATATATCATCATCATCATCATCATCGTCGTTTAACGTCCGCTTTCCATGCTAGCATGGGTTGGACGATTTGACTGAGGACTGGTGCAACCGGATGGCTACACCAGGCTCCAATCTAATTTGGCAGAGTTTCTACAGCTGGATGCCCTTCCTAACGCCAACCACTCAGAGTGTAGTGGGTGCTTTTACGTGTCACCCGCACGAAAACGGCCACGCTCGAAATGGTGTCTTTTATGTGCCACCCGCATGAGAGGGTGCATGGCTCAGTTGTTAGAGAGTCGTTCTTATGATCGTGAGCATGTTGTGTTCTTGAGCAAGACACTTTATTTCACTTTACTCCAGTTCACTCGGCTGTAGAAATGAGTTGTGATGTCACTGATGCCAAGCTGTATCAGCCTTTGCCTTTCCCC
>NW_026317911.1:1315-3517 GCF_001194135.2 Octopus bimaculoides
TATATATATATATATATATATATATATATATATATATATATATATATATATATATGTATGTATATTTGTGTACACAATGGGCTTTCAATTTCTGTCCATCTCAAAACTGCTTACAAGGCTTTAGTCATCCTTCGGCTATAGCAGACACTTGCTTAAGATACCAGTGAAACTTAACTCAAAAGTATATGGTTTTAAAGCTACTTCTTACCACATAGCCATGGCGGTGCCTGCATATATATATATATATATATATATATATGCACACACACATATTTGTGTGCATGTATGTAAATATATGCATTTGTATAGGTGTTTGTGTGTTTGTATGTGTGTGTATGTACACACATACACACGCAGGTCTGTATAAATGCACAAAAAAGTTTTAAGCCTTCATTAAAATAGATGGATGGTATAAATTTACCATTTCAGTCTTCTAATTTCATTTTAGCATTTGTTCTCAGCAATTCTGATCAATACCAATGATGTTTACATTTCTGAAATTTATAACCAATATTGCCTACTTTCAATTTTGCTGCTGGCTGCTTCATTATTCACAAATTCCTTATAAGGTAAAAATAATCAAAAGACAGAAAAAAAAAAAAAATTTTAAACCCTCCAAAAACAACCTTGTTTGCACTGTTGGAATTATTAATATTTGCTCACCAAAATTCTTTACCATTTATAGCAAAAAAAAAAGAAAGAAAAAAAAGAAAGAAAAAGATAACATTTTCCCGAAGTATTTGTAAAATTTTCTAAAATACAAAATTTTTCCTCCCTCCTTTGCATGTAATTTCTTTAAAAATTACAGCTTTTACTACACACCACATGATGTAATCCATTATTGGATATGCAAGAAGGCATTACTTTGTCATTTTGGCTGGTAGGTAGAAATAATATTTTAGTTTTAAAACAGCCACAAAGTTTAATGGGAACACACGAACAGAAACTATGGTATGATATAATGTGATATCTCCATAGTTGCGTTCCAAGCATAGTAAATATACCTACAGCTTTTGATTTATGCATGCATCTCCGAGATGCAGTATTATCAATATTATGCAATCAATCCTGATACATGTATGTATTCGGATTAGTGCTCTCATCTTGGTTGTTACATCCAAGGCTTTGGTTGGCCCTTGGCTATAGTAGAAGACACTTGCCCAAGGTGCCATGCAGTGGGACTGAACCCGGAACCATGTGGTTGGTAAGCAAGCTACTTACCACACAGCCACTCCTGCGCCTATGTATGTATGTATATTCTTTACTCAGTACTCCTAAATCCAACACCATTGCAGGAATAGGGGTGGTGGCACCTAAAAGCACCCCCATACTCATTGTAAAGTAGTTGACAGTAAAAAGGGCACCCCGCCCAGATACAGGAACGTGATGTAGACTTTGGGTCCATCAGCTCCTTGTCAAGCTATCCAGCCCATGCCAGCAAGGAACATGAACACTGAATGATGATGATGATGATAATGATGTATAACTGTCAGCCCACTTGCCGTTAAAAAAAGACTCAAATCAGGAGTTTGTCTGTCGATGCTTTAGGGATACAAATGTAATTATTTCCACGTAATTCTAGCGAAAACAGATTATCATCTTAATCCTTTTGGTACCAACCCATAGGAGATTGACTCTGGTTCTGCCATATACTTTGTCTTCTCTTAAAAATGTTGATATTCACATTAAAAAAAACAAAAACATCCATTATAATTTCATGCAAGAATCATTTTCTTTCTATGCTCTGCTTTGTCATGTCCCAATAACCAACTTAAAAATGGTGGTGGTGGTGGTGGGGGGGGATTCAGTAATTTTACCAAGTCCCTGCGTGATTTTTCAATAGTTTCATATTATATACATACACACACACACACACACACACACACACACACATATATATATGCATACATGCATACATACAGATATGCACACACAAATGCACAAACAGGTATGCCTATATATACATATACACACACACACACATATACACACACCTATATATACACATATATATATATATATATATATATAGAGACATACATGCATACATATATGTCATTAGAAAAATCATCACGAAAGGGTTAACAGTTTTCCACGTAAGATAAAAACCTCCCACAACTCCATCACTGCTTTGTCAGTCTGTTGCTCATATTGAAAACTCCATTTTTCCCTCCAACTTTCCTTCCCTCTTTCTCCTCCACA
>NW_026317911.1:4039-5473 GCF_001194135.2 Octopus bimaculoides
ATTGTTCTCAGTCGCAAAACAAACGCTAAAGACTGGAATAAAAGCACAAATTACTTGTGTGTTTCTATTGCAGCTGTGTTGGAATGAAATGGATGGCTGTGTCAATTTAAAAATCAAGCTTATTCAACTGTTTGTGTTCAGCAGAAACACTTCTTCTTCTTCTTCTTCTCCTCCTCCTTGCTTGTATGCGGACACCAATACACACACACACACACAAATGCAAACTAACAGAAACTAACACGCACAGTGTGTTTATCATACAACTGTCGCGGCATGAATTTCTTGATAGCGTTTACTGTTCTGACTGTAGAATTAAATAAATATCTTAGAGATGAAATAATAATAATAATAAGAATAATAACAATTATGAAAATAATAATAATATTTATGAAAATAATAATAATAATAATAATGATATTGATAATCACAATCATAATAATAATTAATTCTTTTATTAGCCACAAGGGCTCACATAAAACAACATTAAACATAATAATAATAATAATAATAATAATAAGAGCACTCAGAGGGCGCAAACTTCCACCAAGCCAACACCAACGTCCTCTCAACGATTAACCGAAGATGATTTTTAAAATGAGAATATCTGAAATAAAGTTGACTGCTCTCACAAATGAGAATACTAAAAATGAACCCAACCACTCTCAGAAATTAAGTAAAAAGACAAGAAAAATAATCCAGAATCCTTTTGCGGTACTGGATTAATCCCAACATCTAATCAGTTTGTGCCAGTCACGAGACCAAACATCCCTGAAAGATTCGTTCAAATCCATCCTGTGGTTCCTGAGATATCTTGTCCATGGACAACCAAACAAACAAACACAACTGAAAACAATACCTCTGCCTTCACTAAGGCAGAGGTAATAATAGTCATAATGATAATAATAATAACCCTTTCTACTAAAGGCACAAGGCCTGAAATTTAGAGGGGGAGGGGACTAGTCGATTACATCGACCCCAGTGTTTCACTGGTATTTAACTTATTGGCTCTGAAAGGATGAAAAGCAAAGTTAACCTCGGCAGAATTTGAACCCAGAACGTGAAGACATGAAATACAGTTAATCATTTTTGCCAATGTGCTAAAAATTCTGCCAGTTCACCCACTTATAATATGATAATGATAATAATAATGATAATAATAATAATCCTTTTTACTATAGGCACAAGGACTGAAATTTGGAGGAAGGGAATAGTCAATTTCATCGACCCCAGTAATCAGTTGGTACTTATTTTATTGACCCCGAAAGGATGAAAGGCAAAGTAGACCTAAGGGTCATTTGAACTCAGAACGCAAAGATGGACAAATTGCTGCTAAGTATTTTGCCTAGTGTGGCCCAGATTGGGCTTCATATATTTTATCCCAGTCTCACTGTGATGGCATGCACTGCTCTCTCACTCAATAATAATAATAATAAT
>NW_026317912.1:0-324 GCF_001194135.2 Octopus bimaculoides
TGTTAACAACAAACAAGATGAGGACAAATATCCGTCAAATGAAAATAATATAAATAATGTAAATAATGTATATAATTCCCCATCTCTTAAATATAGAACTGGAATAGCCATATATATTTGATTGAATGGGCAGATATAAGATATAAGAAAGTATATTGTGATAGGTTCAGATGAGATAGATTAATAAGATGGTTCAGCACAATACTTTAATTCATCTAAACGGATTGTAGACCTTATATTGATTCTACTGATATGCACATAAATATACATACGTTATATATATATTTATATATGCATATATATATATATATATATATATATATA
>NW_026317913.1:0-305 GCF_001194135.2 Octopus bimaculoides
GTATAGAGTGCATTTACAAAGATGTGTGAATATTTGTGTGCAGGTATACATATGTGTATGTGTATATGTGAGTGTACATACATGTATGTACGTGTGTGTGTGTGCAAAGAGAGAGAAAGAGGGGGAATAATACTCTTAACATACTTTAAACATAATAATACTTTTAAAAATGTCTAAATACAAACAATCCTTGTTTTGGTAGACCATCTTTCTCTTGACAATGACTCACCTCATGCATAGAGTTGCGTTTACTTGTGTTGTTCTCTATCATTTTCTGTTCTTAAGATTCAGCATGGCAATGTTAG
>NW_026317913.1:4177-4617 GCF_001194135.2 Octopus bimaculoides
GTATGTGTGTGTATATGCATATTGCAGTAAACCTGATTACTGAATACAATATGTTCATGTGTGTATTATGTATGTACCCATCATTATATGTGTATGATGTAGATGTATGTGTAATAAATATATATGTGTGTGTTTGTGTGTATATGCCAATGATTATATAGAGGTGTGTGATTTGTGTTGGTGTTTATGTGCCAATAATTGCCTGTGTATATGAGAGAGTGACAGAGCCACAGAGAGAGAGAGGGAGAGACATTTCAAATTTTTCTGATATTTATATTATCAAATAGGTTACATTATTTATCAATATAAACCCCAAGAAGAAAGAAAACATCCTGAAACATGATAGCAGCAGCATCTTTTATTTCTTTATCTTTATGTTATTGATGTTTCCATGCCTGTTCATCTGTCCAACCAGGTGTGTGTGTGTGTGTGTGTGTGTG
>NW_026317914.1:0-252 GCF_001194135.2 Octopus bimaculoides
TTGTCCCCTCTGTGTGTAGTCCCTTGTGGGCAGTAAAGAAATAAGAAAGATGACAACTTTACTTCTTGGGAAAATGCACAAAAACCTAAAAATGAAATGAACATGCTCCACTGCTATGTTAGTGCGCATACATTATAACACACAAATAAGCTACTCTGCAACAATATATTCCAGTATTTTCAACTCTTATGCATATCTCACACAAATATAACATCTACTTATGGATTTAGAATAGTAGGATAAGCAGATGTG
>NW_026317915.1:0-214 GCF_001194135.2 Octopus bimaculoides
CGACTGTGAAACTGAGTGTTAGATTAAGTCTACTATCCAAGAATAACAATGATTCTTCCATCAGGCTTCCATGTAATTTCCATCTACTAAATTTCACTCACAAGACTTTGATCAAGATGAGGTTGTAGGTGAAGATATTTGTACAGTGGAACCAAACTGAAAATCATGTAGTTTGTGGAGTGAACTTCTTTACTAAATACACAACTATACCTTG
>NW_026317916.1:0-227 GCF_001194135.2 Octopus bimaculoides
AAAAGCTAAAACACCTGCAGAAAAAGCTAAGAACACCTGCAGAAAAAGCTCAGAATACCTGCAGAAAAAGCTAAAACATGATTTCACCAATTTTGCCAAAAACGGTGATTTAGCTTCTATTTCTAGCAGAAATTTTGCCAAATATGATTTTGTCAAAGGCAGGAATTTCTCCAACTGTGATTTTGCCAAAAACGGTGATTTAGCTGCTATTTCTAGCAGAAATTTCG
>NW_026317917.1:0-437 GCF_001194135.2 Octopus bimaculoides
AATAAATGAAGTTTGTACGAAACGTACGTACTGCTATAACCTATTGAATTCTTGTTGCTTTTCTTCAAATATATATATATACATACACACATACATATACATGCACAATACACTAGGAAATATTGCTGTTAATAATATAAATATACAAATCCATAAGTGTGTGTGGGGGGTGTATATATAACTGATGAGGCAATGGAAATCGCCAAAACTGATGTCAGTATTAAGAATTCTTGATTGGCATTTTTTGAATTAAGGTCCTTGTTTGTGTATATGTTTACATTTCTGGGCATTGACTAAAGCATTAGAGTATTTTAGCTCTTATTTCTAGCAATGTAGCTATTTCTAACACCCTAGTAACATTTAGAGACAACTATAATTCTCCATTTTGGTGAAACATTACAATCTGCTCTCTTTACTCTTACTCTTTTATTTGTTTC
>NW_026317918.1:0-574 GCF_001194135.2 Octopus bimaculoides
TTCGTAATACGGGTGACTAGGCTATAGCCAACACTGCCAGATATTTTGAATTCATTCAATTTTGGGGGGTTAATCGATATGCGGGTATTCTATTGCAGATAATACAAAAATAACCTAATGAGTATATCTGACAGTAAACTCATGGTATCAGTTTGCACATCACAAAATAATACTTAAAGAATATAACCAAAACTAGCAGCTAAGCCCAGTTTCACCCGGTCAGAGACCGATGCAAAGAGAGAAACGAAGACATAAAAAAGAGGAAGAAGTGGATACGAAGTGGTGTTTGGGCGACTGATCTTGGTAGAAAAAAATAGAATGTCATGGTGAGTTAGTAAGGAGAGCAAAGCAAGACTGGACTTACGTGGGCTGGCAGGACGATGAAAAAATTGCGGAGTTGAAATTGGAACAGTTGAAGTTGCCGTTGTTATCATTGGAGTGCCTCTTGGTAGACAACATTCTTTGTCCTTCCCACAGGTGCACAAATAGAAAGACCATGGGGACAGCCAACATACAGTTGTGCATGTAAGAATACTTGCTCTGTCAGATTCAAACCAACCACTTGCACTGATTG
>NW_026317919.1:0-507 GCF_001194135.2 Octopus bimaculoides
ATCATCATCAAATTTTTATTATTATTATTATTATTATTATTATTGTTATTGTTGTTGTTAACACTGTTGTTGATATTGTAGTTACCTTTATCATCAGACACAGAAGAGTTAATGTTGTCTAAACTGCACTACTCTATTATTATTGCAGTTGTTGTTATGGCTGCTGTAATAATAATAATAATAATAATAATAATAATAATAATAATAATAATTATTATTATTATTATTATTATTATTATTATTGTTATTATTATTATTATTATTATTACTATTATTATTATTGTTGTTGTTGTGCCATGGGTTTCATATAATGATTTAAATATTGACAAACAAGATTGACAAAATAACGAGTCTCTTTAACTTGATATTAACTAAGCAACAACAGCAGCAGCAGGAATGACACAAATAATAATACTAATAACAATAATAATAATAATAATACTAATAACTATAATAATAATAATAATACTAATAACTATAATAATAATAATAATAATAATAATAATA
>NW_026317921.1:0-165 GCF_001194135.2 Octopus bimaculoides
GCGTTAACTGGAGAGGTCAGCAATTGGAGATGATAGTCCAAGGGTCAAAACAAACGGTAGAAAGCATTTCGCCTCATTATATCATCTTTTTCATAATTCATTCTTTTCTTTTATTTTGTTTCTTTCTTTATACCTCCATTTTATAATTTTAGTTCCCCGATTGTA
>NW_026317921.1:175-575 GCF_001194135.2 Octopus bimaculoides
ATTTTGTTTCTTTCTTTATACCTCCATTTTATAATTTTAGTTCCCCGATTGTATTTGTCCCCTTCTATGTTTAGCCCCTCGTGGGTAATAAAAAATATGACTTCGTTGATGTTGGACGTGTTTGTCGTATTTCCCTGCTATTAGTAAGTTTTGACTTGCAAAACCTGTAAACTGTTTTCGTGAATTGTGCTTATTGTTGAAAAAAAACAAACTGTTATTTGCTTTTTGAAAAGCAACTCGTTGAAATTCCCCCCGACGGGGGAACCATTGTTGTCTTTTATTGCGGCCTGTAAGCCAACTTTGGAAAATGGAAAACCTTTCACCAAGTGAATTCCCACCTGTGGGTGACCCGTTCACAAGTATTTTCGGTGACGAAATCTCACCGGCTGTCTCAACGGTC
>NW_026317922.1:0-231 GCF_001194135.2 Octopus bimaculoides
ATATATATATATATGTGTACACATGTGTGCATGATTATATGTGTATGCATACATAATGCATATATATTTATATATGTATATGCATACCTATGTGTTGGAGTATACAAATATACGTGTGTGTATGCATATGTGTATATGTATACACATGTCTATCAATCTATATACATACACACAACACGCACATGTAGCGTATATATTTGTGTGTGTGTGTATATATATACACATGTATAT
>NW_026317924.1:0-378 GCF_001194135.2 Octopus bimaculoides
ACACTAAAACAGCCATACTCCCTTCCGTCAGGGGAACCGCTCACGGCATCTAACAATATCAGAGATCTGGGTGTAATTGTTGACAGCAATCTCAATTGGAGTGCCCACATCAAAAATAAAGTCAATATAGCTCGTAGGATGAGCTCCTGGATCTTAAGAACCTTCCTGTCCAGAGAACAAAGTGTCATCATTCCACTTTTCTCCTCCTTTGTACGACCACACCTCGAATACTGCTGCCCCTTGTGGTCTCCCCACACAAAACAAAACATCTCGAGGATTGAGTCACCCCAGAGGGCACTCACCAAACGAATTGAAGGCATAACAGATTTTGATTACTGGGACCACCTTAAAGCCTTGAAGCTCTACTCTCTCCAGCGC
>NW_026317925.1:0-532 GCF_001194135.2 Octopus bimaculoides
GCCTGTCATAGGTGTGTGTTTATCCCTACCACACCACTTGACAACAACCAGTGTTGGCTTGTTAATATTCCCATAACTTAGCAGTTCGACAGAAGAAACCAAGAAAGAAGAGAAGTAATGGGGTGATTTCTGGTGCTCCAGAATGATTGTGGTCCTATTACTGAAACATGTAAAAGATAAACAATATATATATAGGGTTAGTATTGCCCCTGAAGGAGGAACCTAGACTGTTTCCACTGCTGTATCTCTGGCTAGTCTTTCCCACTTGGGACTCTGGTAACAGATGAGCTCATCCCGTCATCTCATCTTTAGCCTGCCTCACAACTTGGCCTGTCTCTTGCTTTGTTTCCTCCAGCAGTTTCCCTGGCTTCCAGAGCATTATACTTGCTGGTCAGTAGTAGATAGAACTGTATTGACTTGGTCCTATCTTATGTTATAGTTCTGTCTTCATTAAACCAAGCTCGGTATGTCTCATCAGGCAACTCAAGAAGTCAAACCTCCTCATACTATTGACCAACAAGATGCCGGTGGC
>NW_026317926.1:0-305 GCF_001194135.2 Octopus bimaculoides
GAGAGAGAGAGAGAGAGAAAGGGAGAGAGAGAGAGAGAGAAAGAGAGAGAAAAAACTAGTTCCGCCTGAAAGTGAGAGAAAACTTGGGTTTATTATGTTTGATGTGGGGATGCAGATATAATCCCCTTTGATTAACTGAAAATCCCAGCTGGATTATCTCAGCTAACCTAATTTGTGTTGAGTAATTGTACTTTTATCAAGAAGTTCTGTTTGTTGAGCTATGTATGCATATCTATCTATCTATCTGTCTGTCTGTCTATCTATCTATCTGTCTCTATCTATCTATCTGTCTCTATCTATCTATC
>NW_026317927.1:0-371 GCF_001194135.2 Octopus bimaculoides
GAAACACCTGCAAACTACTGAAGTTGATTATATAACTCATGTTCCTTTGTAATTCATTTATATATAAGTGTGTACATAAGTGTGTATGTGTATATGTGTTCATAAATACTCATAGTTATATATTTATGCATGTATGTGTTTATCCACAGATAAAACCGGAAAATACATCTTTGAATCTAGCATTTAATGGTAGTCAAATTATTTCTACATTTCATTTAATAAACTCCTAAGTACAAACGACTATTAGATCCTTAACATTCTACAACACTACAAGTGGTCCCTTCTTCACTTTCAGCCCAGTAAGTGAGTGTATATATATATTTATGTATGTGTGAATGTTCATGCATGTGTGTGTATGTATATGTATGTGT
>NW_026317928.1:0-224 GCF_001194135.2 Octopus bimaculoides
GCACCAGGTATAAACCATTCGTTTTATTAGCTATATATACATGCGTGTTTGTGTGAACGTATGCGTGTGTGTATATGCGTGTGTGTGTATTATACAGATCTAGATATATTTATCCGTTTATATTTGTATATATATGCACATGCACACGTATTCTAGTCTGTATATAAATATATGTATATATGCCTATACTATTGTATAAACTTGTATATATATATATATATATA
>NW_026317929.1:0-231 GCF_001194135.2 Octopus bimaculoides
CTTACAGTTGAGTGATAATTCTGTAAGCCATTTTTGGCGTTGTTCCTCTTTCACCTAACCTATCGTAAAGTTTGCCAGCAATATCTGTGTTTGCCCAAGTGTTATTTTTAATGTTACATTTTGTCTGCTGTTGCAATTGCATACGTTATTGTAGTCATTATTATTAGTGTTGTTGCTGTTGTTGTTGGGGGCGGTGGTGATATTGCCTTGCTTTCAAGAAAAAATGTCAGA
>NW_026317930.1:0-710 GCF_001194135.2 Octopus bimaculoides
TGTGTGTGTGTGTGTGTGTGTGTGCGTGCGTGTGTGTGTGTGTGTCTTTGCGTCTGTGTTTGCCTCACCCACTTGACAACCGGTGCTGGTGTGTTTACATCCCTGTAACTTAGTGGTTCAGCGAAAGAGACTGAGCTTTAAAAAAATAAGTAGTAGGGTCGATACATTCAACTAAAACAAATTCTTCAATGCAGTGCCCCAGCATGGTCACAGTCCAATGACTGAAACAGGTAAAAACAAACACAGGTTTCTTATTTTAAAGTTCCTATGCATGTTTCACCATTATGATTGTTTGGAACCCTGCAATGGAAGTTACAAGTGCATATAGGCGCTCAGCTACAACAAATCTTCAGGGAACAATAAAGTGTTCCCTAAAGATCCATCCTGGTGGAGCACCTCAATGGTCTTGGAACTTCCATCACAGGACAACCATAATGGTGAAACATGCGTAAGAACTTTAAAATAAGAAACCTGTGTTTATCCTTATTTTTCCTATTCATTTACTCTGTAGCTCATAACTGGTAATACTATTCTGGATAGTAGTCTATACAGAAAGCAGACTGGCTTATGAATATCTACATGGAGCACTAAATATAACAGTAGCAGTCATGCATGTATTTGTACATATAATTTCTCTTATGTATACATATATATATATACATATATATATATATATATATATATATGGGTGGATAAGGTAATCGAGGTCG
>NW_026317931.1:0-267 GCF_001194135.2 Octopus bimaculoides
TATATACAGACAGATAAACAGAAAGAGAGAGAAGGGAGGAGAGAGAGAGTGAGAGTGAGAAGAACAGAGAATAGATGTAATTAAAAATACACACAAACAAGAAAGGAGAGAAAGACAATGATTGATATTTATATTATCGTATACGCACACGTAAACGCACTTATAAAAACAAACTAAAAAATATAAACTTCCTGTCTGTCTTTCTGTCTCTCTTCCTATCTTTCTCACTCTTACTTTCTCTGCCTCTCTCTCTCTCTCTCTCTCTCT
>NW_026317932.1:0-242 GCF_001194135.2 Octopus bimaculoides
ATACATACATACATGAATACATGCATACACGCATAGATACATACATACATGTATACACACACATATATACATACATGTATGCATGCATGCATGCATACATAAACACACATACGTACATACATACATACATACGTACGTACGTACGTACATACGCACACGCACACATGGATACACACACACACACACACACACACACGCGCCATCTTTATACAAGGGAGGCAACTATCACCGTCTACTTTATA
>NW_026317933.1:0-214 GCF_001194135.2 Octopus bimaculoides
ACACACACACACACACACACAGAGGGTGCAATAGCCAAGTTATTTCTAGCCAGGTCAGACTACAGACGTTGCCAAAAAACAAAACAAAACAAAAAACAAAAGAAAACAAAACAAAAACACCCACACCATCGATTTTATGTGATCTTTCAAACAATAGAAAACTGTAACACACACACGCACACACACACGCACACACACACACACACACACACAC
>NW_026317934.1:0-379 GCF_001194135.2 Octopus bimaculoides
CCAGGTTGGTATCAAAAGGGTAAATTTTCAGATTTTGTTTCACTTGTTTGAAATAGCAGCCAAATCTTGTGCAAATTGAAGTTTCAGCCGGGGTGGTGTTGAAAGGGTTAAATAGGAAGTTTGTCCCATAGAATTAAGTATGGTCTTAGGCAAGTTAGTATCAAAAAGGTTGACCGTTTTGCTAGTATATTACTATTGAAATTCACTGTCTGTTTCAATAAATTTTGAAAATAACCATTAGTGTACTGGTGAAGGAACATGGCTTAGTGCTTAGAGCATCGGGCTGACAGTCATGAGGTAGTCAGTTTGATTCCCAGACCAAGCTGTGTGATCTGTATACCCACAGATATATATATATATATATATATATATATATATA
>NW_026317935.1:0-299 GCF_001194135.2 Octopus bimaculoides
AAGAGAATTGACAAAACCAGGAATTTCTAAGGCCTCAGGTTTTATTTCGGAGATTTCCTTCTCCTAGTTAGATTACCAACCAAGGTTAAAGAGCTTCTACCTGCCCATGAGGTAAGCCGTCTCATTCCAGACACCTAACCGACACTCAGACACTCTGTAAAGTGATCAAATATCACTCCGGTGACCGATGTGGAGCAGCTCATCAAAAAAATAAATAAATAAATAAATAAATAAAATAAATAAATAAATAATAAAAAATATATATATAAATAAAATATAAAAGATAAAAAATAGTATAT
>NW_026317936.1:0-298 GCF_001194135.2 Octopus bimaculoides
TTCATCCGATTTTGATGAAATTTGACATTTAGGTAAAGTTTATGGTCGGAGTCATGTAGTAGAATTAAAAATAAAAAACTGGTGAAAGGTAGAAATTGTCAGAATTCACTCACAATAAAATAAAGATTTGATTTTGAAGAAAATTGACCAATGAGTAAAATTAAGCACTTCAACATATGAAACATCGATTATTCATATAATATATTGGGATTTAAAAGTTAATGGGATATTTTCATGTAAATGGTCAGATGGATTCTATTTTATGACATAACCTTAACACTTTTCTTCGGATTTTGCT
>NW_026317937.1:0-403 GCF_001194135.2 Octopus bimaculoides
GTGATTCCTTGGGAAGTTCTCCTTCAAAATTCTAAAAAACATTTTTGGTACGTTCCTACTCTGAGGGAAATAGGAGGAGTAAACCAAATTACTTCCCTAATTCTAGACCGTGAACCTCCTGTTTTCTTTTCTCCTTGTTAACACTATTACTTTTCCTATTCCTGTACCTATTCTCAACATCCCTAAACACGCTTCTACTCCAAGGCCTATTATTATTGCAGTCAGGTGATACTCTGCGTTTATTCTGAGCAGCCGTGACGTGTTTAAGTAGAAAACCAGCCACTTTGTTTTTGAATCTTGTATTAGGGATATATGATATTTTAGCTTTGAATCCACTTAACTTTAGAGAAACTGAGAAAGAGGTATAAAGATTGCATTAAACAAAACCTAAAAAACTAGATAT
>NW_026317938.1:0-512 GCF_001194135.2 Octopus bimaculoides
AAACGTAAGAATAAAAATATGAATGAAAAAATTATGAATGAAAAAATTATTAATGAAAAAATTATGAATGAAAAAAATTAGGAAAGAAAAAAATTATTAAGAATAAAAGATTAAACTTTATATATATATACAAAGTTTTAATAAAAAAAAACCTTTAACGATATTATAAACAATAACGACTAATTATTAATTAATCAAATATTATCAATCAAAAATAATCGAAAATATATCAACACTATTCAAATCGAAGTTCTAATATTATGTAGAAATGAAACTATAACTTGTAAATAATTTAGTGTTAAATAAGTTATTTATTAAAAATAATCTATAAAGAAACAAATGAATAATATAAAAAACAAGAATACATATTATTTTCGAATAGTAGAAAATCTGTAGCAAAGTAAAAACAGTACTTATCCATATGTTTCCGTAATTCAAACTGAAACTAAGACGTTATCTCATATATTTATATTATACTCATTTATTGTGCTTTTAATTGTTAATTTTTCTAT
>NW_026317939.1:0-294 GCF_001194135.2 Octopus bimaculoides
GATACAATTTTTTTTTATATACGTGTGAATTATGGAGTGATGCAAAAACTCGGTTTACTTCGATTTTAACACTTCTTATAGCTTCATTATTTCTTTCTTGGTAAACTGACATTTGAATGTTCAGAGAAAACTTCAAAAGTAACTGTTAGTGACTTCTCTTCAAGATGAACAAAATTTGGCATCATGCTGTTATCAAGTACTTGTAGAAAAGGATTTAGTCCCCAAGAACATGTTGATATATCGAAGGATGATGCTCCAGTTTTATCAACAGTGCAAAACTGATTAACTGATTTG
>NW_026317940.1:0-363 GCF_001194135.2 Octopus bimaculoides
TCTGACAGACTGTAACAGACTGTAACAGACTGGCTGTTTTCTTATCTTTTATACCTATTCATTTGGACAGCAGCAGTAGGTGTTCTTCTGGGGTTTATTGACCCTGTTGCTATTTAGGCGCCGTTGTTTGGCTAAAGATGGTGGATAGCCATTATGCACAAAAACAAAAGATGAAGATAGGTATATAAACAACAAGCTTGTATATTAGATTCACGCTCGGGAAAGTGATTGAGTCTTTTACGTTTCGAGCTTACACTCCTCAACAGAAAGTAATAAGATAAAATAAACAGAGAGAGAGAATAAAAGAAACTTGTAGATTTGACGGTCAAGCATGGCGATTGGTTGGAAAACGAAGGTTTGACA
>NW_026317941.1:0-323 GCF_001194135.2 Octopus bimaculoides
ATGTATGTAATCGGTGTGTTCATGTTTGTGTGTACCTCTGTTTCCTTGTGTGTGAAGTATGTGTATGCTGCATGTATGTGTATGCTGCATATATATATGTATGTGTATACATATATATATATGCGTAGACATGCATACATAACATACAGAACATATACAAACATGCATACATAGCATACACAGACATGCATACATACACATAGACATGCATACACACATAGACATGTATACACACACATGCAGACATGCATACACACACATGCAGACATGCATACACACATGCAGACATGCATAGACACACATGCAGACATGCATAGACACAC
>NW_026317942.1:0-429 GCF_001194135.2 Octopus bimaculoides
TGATGTTGGTGAGAGTGATGATGATGACGAGGAGAAGGAAGACGGAATTATAAAGGAAGATTATGGTAAAGAAGTGAATGGATTTAAGGGATGAAAAAGAAAAAAAATACACGTAAAGTTTAAGAAATTGAAAAGACGCACACACACATGCACTTACACACATACACACAGACACACACACACATAAACACCCACACGTTGAATTCACACTTTTAGGTATATAACAGGCGATTAAGTCTTCCGTACGCACTGATGCATTTAAGCATGACCACATCAATTGCAACAAGATGTCTAGTGCAGGGTGCATAATGTTCAGAGGTTTCTTACTAGTGAAAACGAAGAAAACGAAAATGACGATGATGTGACGAATATAACGGTCACGAAAATCATCATCATCATCATCATCATCATCATCATCATCATCATCAT
>NW_026317943.1:0-309 GCF_001194135.2 Octopus bimaculoides
ATATGTATAGATAAATGTAGATATGTTCATATATCTTCATGTTCTGGTTATATATATGATATGTACTTATATATATGTACAAGGGTACATCAGGAGTACCTACATCGCTAAAAATAGAAGTCAAAAATACTTCTGTCCCACGGTATAGTCACAACATTAATATTAACCAGCATTGCTTGTTCTGACCTAGCAGAGGTAAGGCGGTTTTATTGTTCCCTGGAATATTTTCCTTTCATGCCTGTATTAATTTTGTGATTATTATATATATATATATATATATATATATGCGTGTGTGTGTGTGTAAGCACA
>NW_026317944.1:0-227 GCF_001194135.2 Octopus bimaculoides
CCACCACCACCACAACTACCACCACCACAACTACCACCATCACAACAACGACATCAAGAAACACATCACAACTGCTACCAATAACAATAACAACATCAATAACAATAAGAACATAACATCAACAACAACAACAGCAGAGAAAACCAAAACAAGAACTTTACCAGAAGCGATACATAAAGTCACCATCATCAACACCATCCCCCTCCTCTCCCTCCCCCCTCCTCCTC
>NW_026317945.1:0-887 GCF_001194135.2 Octopus bimaculoides
GGTGAATTGCTGCAGTCTGTTGCTGTCTTTTGAAACCGGTTGCTTTCTTTTTCCAGCAAGCTCTCTTCTTTGAAGGCATAATCTATGTACATATTAAACAGAACAATAAAAGTTATAGCAGATGGGAGGGTCGGTAGTTTTCACATTTCGGTAATTTTTCAGATTAACACCCGCACGATTACAAAACCCTAACCCTAAACCTAAAACCCTTACCCTCACCCTAAAACCGTAACTGTAACACTAACCCTAACCGTAACCCTAACCCTAACCCTAAAACCCTAACCCTGACCTAAAAACCGTAACCCTAGTAAAAATCGTGCGGGTGTTAATCTGAAAAATTACCTACATTTGTAATGAAGTTCACTGATTTGCAATGTCTTGTACATAAGGTCTGTAGTTTGTATATTTACAAAACATTGACGAACATGAGTTATATTGTAGTGAATGCTTGTGTTTACGTGCGCGTGTATGTGTTTGAGAGAGCGAGAGAGAAGAGGGAGAGAGGAAAAGAGAGAGAGGTGGAGAAAGGAATAGAGAACGGGAGCAATGAAGAGAGAGAAAGAGAGGAAGGGAGAACGCGTGCTTTATAAGAAACACACAGAAACTAAATTTTATATCTATAATGTTGATGTGTGTATATGTTTATGTGTATGTTGTTGTCACAGATCACGTATGTGTGATTGTGTGTGTTTTTACGTTTCTGTGTCATGAAAAATATGTTAGAGACAGAGGGATAGAAGAAAGCTATTAAATGGGAGAGAGGATGAAGAACGAAGTAAGAGTGAAAATGTAGAAGGAAAGAATAGTCTTAAAGCAAGTTAATCTATGATTTTGTATATATCACTTTCTCTCTCTCTCTCTCTCTCTCTCTCTCTCTCTCTCTCTCT
>NW_026317945.1:1653-2835 GCF_001194135.2 Octopus bimaculoides
AGTTGACTTTGCCTTTCATCCTTTCGGGGTCTAAAAAATAGGTACCAGTTGAACACAGGGGTCGATATAATCGACTATCCTCCACCTGCCCCAAGCCGCCCTTGTGGGAAAAATTTAAAATAATAATAATAATAATAATAATAATAATAATAATAATAATAATAATAATAATAATGACCTCTGCCGATCAAACTCCCAACCCACAAGTAAGTCTTAAGTGTATATGTATATGGGCAACAAACACACACACACACACACAAACACACACTAAATAAAAATTGTTAGTAAGTAAAAATGTTTTTAAAAAGATTGTTAAATTTTCAGATTAACATCGGCACGATTTTCACTACAGTGTTAGGGTTAGGGTTTTAGGGTCAGGGTTAGGATGTGGTAGGTAATGGTGCGGGTGTTGATCTCAAGATTTACGAAAAGATTTTCAAAAAAACTCACAGTTTGTAGGGAATAAATGTTTGTCGATCGTATTTGAAAAAGATGTCTCGCTATTTTATTTTTGTTGTTATCATGGTGAAGGACGGAGTTAGAAATGGAAAGTAAACTTACAATTCCCGCCAATTAGAATGAGGTCATTGGTAACCATAGGTACATATGTATGTGTGTATTTACGTATGATTGGTAGTGTGTCTGTTTATTTGACTCTCAGTCTTTTTCTTTCGTTTCTTTGTCTTTTTTCTTGGATCGTTCGTAAACGTTCATAAGAGAAATTAGCAATTGAAACGATTTGTAAGAGGAGTAGAAATAGTTAAGTAGATTGTTTTACAGGGTAAAAGTGATTTTCTATGTAGTTTGGATATTTGTCATTATAGTATCGAAATGTGATTGTTTCAGTTTTGATACTGAAATAGTTTTCTTTTACTGTCAGTGTTTCTCCTTCCTTTCTTTTTGTATTTGTTGTTGGATTGTTCGTAAAGATTCATAAGATAAAGTAGGAGTTGAAAGGATTTGAAAAAGTATTAGAAAGAGGAAATAATATTTTATTAGAGGGGAAAATGTTACTTTTTGTAGTTTTATGGATTTTATTCGTCATTCGGAGTTATTTTGACTGAAATCATGACGCTGTGACCTCACTTATTGTATTTAGAATATTAATTGCGATTCTTTAATCCAAGAAATTTGGAATTGTGTAAATGTATGAACTTTAAACATACACACACACAGAGAAAA
>NW_026317945.1:3273-3562 GCF_001194135.2 Octopus bimaculoides
TATATATATACATGTATATATATATATATGTATATATATAGATGTATATGTATACATGTATATGTATACCTGTATAGATGTATATGCTTGTAAAAGAGAGCAAAGCTACAGGAAACCAAAAGATGAATGATCACAATAAGCAGTCAGCTACCCTACCTTAGTCGTTACTACTCCCAAGTGTAGGATTCCTCACCATACAGGTGATAGGCACAACCGTAAGATGCATTACGGATCTATATATGTATGTATAGATGTATATGTATAGATGTATATATATATATATATATAT
>NW_026317946.1:0-300 GCF_001194135.2 Octopus bimaculoides
GATGTAGGCCCATGCACATCCGCAGAAACGATACGCTACCCATGTACGCGGAAGCCACACTGGGACTGAAATACACAAGAGACGAACGCCAGAAGACACAAAACATTAATAAAACACAAAGCACAGGCACACACGGACAATAATTAACGGGGGAAAAAAGGCATTCATTCAAACACATATCACAGTGCCGTGCTTAACATGTCTACCTGTCACTCATTAGTGCAAAATTACTTAATTGTCTTTATTACTAATTATTTAACTTGATACTGCGAGCCCCGACGTTTGCTGGATATACGTCAG
>NW_026317947.1:0-378 GCF_001194135.2 Octopus bimaculoides
TAACAGGAGATGGATTCGGTATTAAATCTTTATTGAGTACAACATATGTTTCAACACATCAGTCTAGGTTTCATCAGGTACATCGATAAAGATAAGTCTCACTACAGATTTTTAGTGTCGGCTGACTTGTTGTTATATGTATGTATTAGGTCGTCACATGAAATTTGTAGAAAAGAAAAAAAAGTTTGTTAATGTTTTATTAATACAAGGAATTGTCTTATTCATCAAAGTATGAACCCATATTGTCATTTTTGCGATATGTAGTCTGGTGTTGTCTTGCAATAAAATAGGAGTGGATCTGTTGACTACTCTAGGCTGTTTATTTTTTTTCTTTTTGTAAGTTTCTGCATCATTTGGTCCAGTTGGCTGCAGTATACT
>NW_026317948.1:0-314 GCF_001194135.2 Octopus bimaculoides
GTGATTTCTGCAATGTGGTGCATAAATTGTCAAGTAAATGAGACGCGTCTGTGCCTCCACTTAGTCACTTGCAAAGTGTTGAGTAAAATTATTTCCTTGCAGACCTCCTTTGAGTCTTTTTATTATCACTGCGACATACATAGTCCCAAGTTGGTAACGGAATACAGTGTCTGCAAGTCGATGGGTACCACATATTCTCTTCCATTTTTTAATTGCTATATAAATTTAGGGTAAAATAACCCCCCTTTTACCCGCGCCCACTTATTACACTTGGTATAGCACTAGTGTAACAATAATTGGGTACCCTCCCAGCA
>NW_026317948.1:324-769 GCF_001194135.2 Octopus bimaculoides
GGTATAGCACTAGTGTAACAATAATTGGGTACCCTCCCAGCAGTATATTGGATAGATACTATCCCTTAGTGGTTTGAATCCTCAACCCCTAACTCTCTTGCATTTTATATATATATATATCATCGTCATCATCCTTTAACGTCCGCTTTCCATGCTAGCATGGGTTGGATGATTTGACTGAGGACTGCTGAAACCAGATGGCTACACCAGGCTCCAATCTGATTTGGCAGAGTTTCTACAGCTGGATGCCCTTCCTAACGCCAACCACTCAAAGTGTAGTGGGTGCTTTTATGTGCCACCGGGACGAAGGCCAGTCAGGCAGTACTGGCAACGGCCACGCTCAAAACGGTGCATCTCATGTGCCACCCGCACAAGAGCCAGTCCGGGGGCACTGCCAATGATCTTACTTGGCTTGCCGGGTCTTCTCACGCACAGCACATTTCCA
>NW_026317949.1:0-482 GCF_001194135.2 Octopus bimaculoides
CACACACACATACATACGCGCTGGCGTGTGCCTCCGTGCATGTGTAAGCGCGTTGTAGATAAAGATGCCATCAATTAGCAGATAAAAGTGCGTTGTTAAACGTGTTTCCAGTTTGTAGAAAGACAAGGATGTAAATTGGCCAATGAGGTTTAAGAGGATGTGATTATGGATGCAGAATGTCTCTATGTAACGCAAGTAGAAAGAATTTATCGAAAAGTACAGTCGAACAGAAATGTAAAGTTATATTATGAGGAATTCAAGCAGTGAAGATTTAAAAGGATATCACGTATGCATTCATAATTAATGAATGTTACAGTTGAATTATAGAAGAGAGGATTATGTGGAGAGGATACTATGATAAATTTACAGAATTCATGGGTGAGTTGAAATGAAATACAAACGTACGTAAAGGCTTTAGAATTATAAAACCTCATACCAGTGTAGTTGAATAAATAGCAGAAATCATATATATATATATATAT
>NW_026317950.1:0-256 GCF_001194135.2 Octopus bimaculoides
ATATATATATACACATATATGGATGCACACACACATACACACAAACACACACATATATAAATATATATATGTATTTATGTGCACGTGAATATATATATGCACACATACAAAAATGCATACATACATATGCACATATATACATATATATATTTATATTTATATGTGTGCACGCATCCGTATGTTCATATAGATACATAGGTAGCTAGACAGTTAGATAGATAGATAGATAGATAGATACATACATACATACATACAT
>NW_026317951.1:0-450 GCF_001194135.2 Octopus bimaculoides
CACCACATAGACATACACATCCATACATGCATACATATATATATATATACATTGATACATACACACGTACACACATACATACATAGATGCAAAAACACATACATACATACATACATACACACATATATACATACATGCTTACATGCAGATACTCACGCACACATGTTTCTGTACATACACATGCACACATGTTTCTGTACACATATACACACACACACACACATATATATACATATACACACACACTTTATTATCACAAACATTCACACACAAACTTTAACCAAACTGCCTAAGGTGAGAGGAAACTTGTCTCACCATACCACCACCACCACCACCACCACTACAACACCAACAACGACTACCACCACCATTATCGTCACCGCCAGTAGCCCCACCAGAACCAGCACCACCACCACCACCACCAATCGCCCCACCCCTACCATGTATATA
>NW_026317952.1:0-352 GCF_001194135.2 Octopus bimaculoides
GGGGGGGGGGTCCTGCCACTCAAACGTCAGGGGTAGAGATATCCTCTGCTGACTAACATTAAAATAAAATCACAGTCGCTATGGTAACATGCAGCTGTCTACAGAAGCCCCTTTATGGACTAGCAACAGCATGACATATACATGGACACACAGACACACATTTAGAAACACAATATATATATATAGGTGCAGGCATGGCTGTGTGGTAAGAAGCTTGCTTCCCAACCACATGGTTTGAGGATCAGTCCCACTGTGTGGCACCTTGGGCAAGTGTCTTCTATAGCTGCAGACTGACCAAAGCATTGTGAATGGATTTGGTAGACAGAAACTGAAAGAAGCTCATCATATATAT
>NW_026317953.1:0-375 GCF_001194135.2 Octopus bimaculoides
AGATAGATAGATAGATAGATAGATAGATAGATAGATAGGTAGATAGATGCCTATAAATAAGCATATCTAAATATACATATGTATTTGTGTGTGTCTGCGTGTTAGATCATGTGAACTCAATAAAGCCATTCATACAGTTCACAATTGAAAAGGAAGAAGACAATCAGCTACCATTCCTGGACGTATTATTAACACGCACCAAGTATGGATTCAGGACATCCGTATACCACAAACCGACCATCACTGGTCGATATCTTAACCCATCATCCATACAGTGTAAAGAGGGAGATTGCTCAGTGCCTAAAACGTCGAGCATGAATACAACTAGCGATCGTGATACCCACCACGAAAAAATGATCAAGCTCAGTAACAATC
>NW_026317954.1:0-432 GCF_001194135.2 Octopus bimaculoides
ATATGTATGTATATGAATGTATACACATGTATTTATGCATGTATATCGGCTCATCTCAATTGTCGCTGCGGCTATGTCTAAAGTAAATGCAGAAAGCAGTTGATATTACTAATTGTAGTTATAAAGCTGTGACTATCGTAGATGTAGGCCTCTGCTGAGTAAAACCGCTTGGGAAATCAGTGTTTCGTATTGGGATGGTGATAATAGTAATAATAGTAATAATAATAATAATAATAATAATAATAATAATAATAATAATGATGATGATGATGATCATGATGACCATGATGATGATGATAATAGCAACAACAAGAATTAAATGATGATTGTAACAAAAACGATGATAATAATAGTTGATATTAGTAGAAGGAATAATAATAATCACCGATGATGATGATGATGATGATGATGATGATGATGATGATGATGATG
>NW_026317955.1:0-227 GCF_001194135.2 Octopus bimaculoides
ATCTATCTATCTATCTATCTATCTATCTATTTATCTATCCCTCTGTCTCTCTATCTATATATGAATATATATGTATGTATATATATATACACATTTATATGCATATATATATTTATACATACATATATTTATATATATATACATACATATATATGTATAAATATACATGCATATGTATGTGAATATATATATATCATCATCATCATCATCATCATCATCATCATCAT
>NW_026317956.1:0-315 GCF_001194135.2 Octopus bimaculoides
TGTGTGTGTTTACGTTTGGCTGTATGCGTGTGTATGTGTATACGTACATACATATATTTATACACACACATACACACACTCATATATGCATGACTGCTTGAATGTATGTGTAAGTATATAAGAGTATATATATGTATTTGCGTTCGTTCGTATGCATGACAGCTTGTGTTTATATATTTATGCGATTCTACAAAGTGGTGCTTGTGGAGAACAACAACAATACGATTAAACAGTCCAAGAGGAATCTGCATGCATAAGTGTGTGCGTCTATACATATATATACCTGTGTGTGTGTGTGTGTGTGTGTGTGTGTGT
>NW_026317957.1:0-235 GCF_001194135.2 Octopus bimaculoides
TGGTGCCCCAGCATGGCCACAGTCCAATGACTGAAACAAGTAAAAGATAATCATATTTATTTCTAAATTACATTAAAAAAACAAAAAAAGAAGAAATGAAACAGAATAAGTTGTTGACATCAACAGATGCTGGTCAGAAAAAGCTATGACATATGGAGGAAGCAAGTTATGATATCATAATTTCAGAAACTAAATCTGTAACAGAAATATATGTTAACATGATGTGTGTGTGTGT
>NW_026317958.1:0-224 GCF_001194135.2 Octopus bimaculoides
TGCATAGCAAGTGACCTGATCTGAGATCGTGTGCTGGAACAAAAACAAATTGCTGCATGAAAGGGGTTTATGAGCCATTTAAAACACAAAAACCGTTAGACTGACTTCAACATTTAAATTTAACTTGCCAAAATATTATCGCTGCTTTGAGACCATGACCTGTTCAATGACAAAATTCCATGCTGCATCTCATATATATATACATATATATATATATATATATA
>NW_026317959.1:0-248 GCF_001194135.2 Octopus bimaculoides
AGGTAACCATCTTGTGGTCACTGTAGCTGACTGGATAAAACTGTGGACTCTTAACTATACTCTTATCTACCTTTCTAATCAAAATCCTATCTAAACATGATCGGGGCGACCCGTCGCTGTTTGAGCATGTCCACAATGGAGCGTCCGGGTGTCCCAAACTATATGGGTTTGCCATCTGGAAATAGTTTGGCAGATCCCGAAAGCCAGGGTTACATGTCCTATCCGGTCTCGAGCCAACACAATCTACG
>NW_026317960.1:0-319 GCF_001194135.2 Octopus bimaculoides
CATACCCACAATTTACACAGGTAGAGTAGAATAGTTAGTGGGCTGTTATGCAGATCTATTTATGTATGTATGTATGTATGTATGTGTGCTTGAGTGTATGTGTGGTGTATGTATATATATATATGTATATGCATATGTATATAAGCAGATGAATATGAAAGTAAACAGATCAACATACAGACGGATAGGTACATAGGTAATATGAACAGAGAAGCACACATGCGCACACATACACAAATACAGACTGAAACACATAACCATATATTTACACAGACTTTACTTCACGCAAGGAAACATATGGAGATACACGTCCACACAT
>NW_026317960.1:493-606 GCF_001194135.2 Octopus bimaculoides
CACATGCACACATACACATACATGCACACAAACATACATACATACATACAGACATACATACATAAATACATGGATACATACATTCATACATGCATGTGTAGGCACACACACAC
>NW_026317961.1:0-525 GCF_001194135.2 Octopus bimaculoides
TGGCGGACAAAAAACAAGACAGGAAAACAAACGGAAAAGAAAACAAAACAAGAAAACAAACGGAAAGGCTATACGGCCAGACGTGAAAAAATATGTGTATATGAACGCTGTGAGGCACGAACTGAGAGTAGGGACGAAGTAAGTTCGCGTGTTAGCTCGGCGATACCCAAGGAAGAAAAGGATTAGTGACCGGAAGCATGTGACCAGGCAGGGGTAAGGATGAGAGAGAGAGAGTGGTAGAGGGAGAAACAAAGGGAGGAAGTAGAAGAATACGTGAGCAACGAGAGAAAGAGAGGGAGAGAGGAATATAGTAGTAACAGAAGGAAGAACGAGAGGGGAAGAGAGAGATATAGTAGTAACAGAAGGAAGAACGAGAAGGGTAAAGAGAGATACGTAGTAGTAACAGAGGAAGAACGAGAGAGTTGGAATTTACAAAAAAAGGCAACAACAAGACAAAAGACGAGACGGATGTGTAAACAACAAACAGATGTATTGGTTTATACATATATATATATATATATATAT
>NW_026317962.1:0-280 GCF_001194135.2 Octopus bimaculoides
GCCATAGCTGAAAGAACCGCTCGTGATTGGTATGCCAAGTTCAAAAATGACAGTTCACTTGAAAAGAGCGATTAGAGAAGCATTGATAAGTTTTAAGTAAGTGGCAATAATGAAAGACTAGATTAGAGTGTGACTTAATTAGCAATCTAGAAGAGGTGCTTAAGAAAGGCATCACCATCGACGTGTTTGCAACGAGTTGGCCCCGGTCTCATTCTTCAAAGCGAATCATGAAAGTTGTGTTGTCAGAGTTAAGGCTCTAAGATACGAGAGAATGAAAGCT
>NW_026317963.1:0-375 GCF_001194135.2 Octopus bimaculoides
TGTATACATATATATTTACATATGCATATATATCTGTATATATATACATATATACATATGTATACTTATATATACATCAAGTAACTAAGATCAAAACGCATAAGTGTAAATATGGAAAGAGTTTCTATGAAAATAAACGTAATCCATGTTAAATTAATATCATTCTATGGATTTAACTAACCCCTCCAAGGCAGGTTACTAAGTAAAATAACCTAGGATATTAAGCTAGGGTATTAAGTAGCTACACGCATACGACACTATTACATCAAATTAAAGAACATTAGATGTTTGAAAAGGAGGTAAATACCATAAAATGAAGAAAGAAAATTATGGAGATGCACTTGCATAGCAAGTGACCTGATCTGAGATCGTGTG
>NW_026317964.1:0-407 GCF_001194135.2 Octopus bimaculoides
TAGGTAGTTTTCATTTCTGCAAAACCATTATTCATTTTGAAGTCTAGATGATTAACATAAGCTAGAGGGATGTTGAAAACATTATATTTATCAAAGCGTTCATCGAAGTCACATGCGTTTTCAGAAAACACAAACTCACAAAATTTTGCAAATAACCATGAAAAAGAAACAAAACTTGAAAATGCTTATTTCGTGATTTCCAGTCGATTTTAGACACTTTTAGGTAGTTTTCATTTTTGCAAAACCACTATTCATTTTGAAATCTAGATGGTTAATATAAGCTAGATGGGTGTTGAAAACATTATATTTATCAAAGAGTTCATCGAACTCACAAACGTTTTCAGAAAAGACAAACAAACAAAATTTTGCAAATAACCATGAAAAACCAACAAAATTTGAAAATGCTT
>NW_026317965.1:0-438 GCF_001194135.2 Octopus bimaculoides
CAAGCAATCGCCCACGCACAACACCACCACAACACATCAAAATCATACACATAGCACGTAGCACATACAATACACTGAAATCTCTCTACCCTGATGCAGTAGGGAGATTCCAGAAATATTCCTCTAAAAAACTGTATAAAGACCTTCTGAGAGAAGACTGTGAGGCGAAGAACCAAGAACTTTCGGACAGTAAGTAACTCTCTCTCTCTCCTTTCGTGTGTAAAACACAAATTTTGATAGGATCATGCTCAAAACAGGCAGTATAAATGTACGTGGCTTGGGGTCGCCTTGGAAACAAGGGTATCTGTTAAACGACATCAAGTCACAAAATCTGCATGTCATAGCCATCAGCGAGACCAGACTCCACAGACCGCGGGCCCTCCAGCAGATGTTCGGCGGACATTTCAACATTTATTTTTCTCCGTGTCTGCCGAGAAT
>NW_026317966.1:0-514 GCF_001194135.2 Octopus bimaculoides
CGCCATCATCTTTCAGTTTTTGAGCTGCCGCTACTGTTCTCGTTTCACTACTTGACTTTCCATCTGTCACCAAAACTAAAACTTTTGCAGCAGCAGGTTTTCTTGTATTTGTAAAGACACTGGTACGCACTTTGTCAAGAGCAGTGTCCGTAGCAGTACCACCACCATCGTAAGCTGTAGCGTTAATAGCATTTGTTACTGCAACTTTCGTATTGTGAGTTCCTAAGCCAAATATTACGAGAGGACTGCTTGAAAATCTAACCACTGCTACACGTGTTTCCGATGGGCTAATGTCTAGATTATTCACAATATTCTTCAAAAATGTTTTTGTCTTCGCAAAGTTGGTTGTTCCAACGCTTCCGGACGAGTCAATAAGAAAAACTAAGTCCATCTGGGCACCGGTGCAATCTGAAAAGATATTTAGAATCAAAACCAATTGTTACATCTAAAACCCACATGCGAAAGTTTATTTGTAAATAATAATAATAATAATAATAATAATAATAATAATAAT
>NW_026317967.1:0-341 GCF_001194135.2 Octopus bimaculoides
AGATAGATAGATAGATAGATAGATAGATAGATAGATAGATAGGTATAATACCTGCAGTTACTTCTGTTTCACGCCAGTATCAAGGAGTTCAGAAAGAGTGATCTTCCCCAGAGACTGTCGAAATTGTTGAAGCAGCTTTTATACGGAAAAGTAGTATCAATTATGCAAATTTCCCGAGGTTATAAACGCTCTCTTTTTTTTTTACACACGTCTTGTTGGAGTCAAGGTAGGAGGTGGCTGTGCTGATGATGCCTGCTATGATATCGAGACAGAAACACCTGTTTATAGCTGTCATTTGTTTCCTTCTAGAAACATGGGCTTTCGTTAATGTTATCTTAATC
>NW_026317968.1:0-205 GCF_001194135.2 Octopus bimaculoides
AAGGATATAATAAAAATCTCATCAAGGGCTAAAGAGAAACAGAGGGAAGATCTTAGTATGTTAACTCATTTAAAAATTACTTCGCAATAAGTTTTTAAAATTATGTTTATTATGTAATCAGATGCGTCAGTGACGTTTAGAGGGACTGAAAATCGCTGTTTGTCTTTATATTTGTTAAGTGTCGCGGTTCTAGGAAGAAGGAGTG
>NW_026317969.1:0-213 GCF_001194135.2 Octopus bimaculoides
TATATATATATATATATATATATATATAATTTTCAAATCAGTAAGTCACTCTCATATTTCCATTCCACATCTTGTCTTAATAATTCTTGTCTGGTATTCTGTAGAGGTTAGATGAACTAACACGCATAATGATATCGAGAGAGAAACGCATTGGCCTAGGTTTCCAAACACACACACACACACGCACGGACACACACACACACACACACACAC
>NW_026317970.1:0-521 GCF_001194135.2 Octopus bimaculoides
TTCTCCTGCTTGTGTGGCATGGTGCAGAGTCCTGTTGTCAGACACAGGGTCTTCCAGCAGCCACCCTCTTGAGCCAAGGCAGCACTACCTCCTCTAAGCACTTAATGTAGGCCTCCTTGTTGAGTCTGAAGCCATGTGGAAAGGTAAATGGAGGCATAACGTCACCATCACTAGTGATCACTCCAAATACCATGATGTTGACTGGATGTTTGATTTTTATCACTCTCAGTACATGTCCTCAGATTGACACCCAAACACTCTGAAATGTTTGTAATGGAGCTTCTAGCATGAATGCTATGCAGTACAGCATACCGTTTTCAAATTTCTGGCAGAGTGAATTGCATCATGGATTGCATCACGGTGCTGTTTTTCTCACAGACAGTGCCCAACTGACCCCACTATACTGTGTAGTTGACAAAATCAAAACAAACAATGCACATGCACAAAATCAAAAATATAAAATGGCGACAATTTATCCATCATACCCTGTATATATGTATATGTATATATACATATGTATA
>NW_026317971.1:0-621 GCF_001194135.2 Octopus bimaculoides
CGCAGTCAAATGACTGAAACAAGTAAAAGAGTAAAAGAGTAAGAGAGAGTGTGGACTTAGGGGAAATTTGGTTGCTGTCGTTAACTGGCTGCTGTCGTTATATTTTACTTGTTTCAGTCAATGATCTGTGGCCATGCTGTGGCCATGCTGTGGCAAGCCTTGAAAGATCTAGTGGAACAAATTGACTCTAGTACTTAATCAATTCTTTTAAAATTTAATCTGGCGCTTAATTTCTCGACTCTATTGCCGAACCGATAGGTTACGGGGACGCAAGCAAACACCAGTTGTCATGCGGTGGTGCGTCATCTAGATCACTATATGGATGCCTTAAACAACTAGCAAAATTATGGCACATAGTACTAACTCATACTCGCTTACGAGTGAACGCTGTCGATAAGAAGTACACAAGGCGCAGGAGTGGCTGTGTGGTAAGTATCTTGCTTACCGACCACATGATTACAGGTTCAGTCCCACTGCGTGGCTCCTTGGCCAAGCGTCTTCTATTATAGCCACGGGCCGACCAAAGCCTTCTGAGTGGATTTGGCAGACGGAAACTGAAAGAAGCCTGTCGTATATATGTGCGTGTGTGTGTATATATATATATATGTGTGTGTGTGTGTG
>NW_026317972.1:0-299 GCF_001194135.2 Octopus bimaculoides
GTGTAGTGTGTTAGAGAGAGATAGAGGGAAAGAGAGAATGAGTTCATGTATATATGCGAGTGTGTGTGTGGATGAGACTGGATGAAAATGTAAGTGATATCTGAATAAGTAATCAGATGTCTACACACATAACACAAGTAATGTTTATGTATGTATATATATATATATCTATACGTGTGTGTACGTGTGTATATATATATATGTGTGTATGTCTATATGTGCAAGTACACACATGCATATATATGCATGTATATATATAAATACATATATATACATACATATATATATATATGTGTATG
>NW_026317973.1:0-223 GCF_001194135.2 Octopus bimaculoides
TTATACACACACACACACACACATGTATATATATTCACACACATACATACATATATACATATATATATATATCTACATACATATATATACACATACATACATATATATATCTACATACATATATATATATACATGCACATATATACATATATATCATATATACATATATATATCTACATACATATATACATATATATATACATACATATATATATATATATAT
>NW_026317974.1:0-211 GCF_001194135.2 Octopus bimaculoides
ACATATATATATATATATATATATATATACACATGTTCCTTTGTTTGTATGTACGTATGCGCACGAATACACACATATGTATATGCATTCATGCATATATATGTACACGTATATATAATTGTACGTATCGTTATACATATATACATGTACATATTCGTTACATATATACATATACATATACGTGTATATATATATATATATATATATATAT
>NW_026317975.1:0-828 GCF_001194135.2 Octopus bimaculoides
ATTCCAATGAAGGAGCCTTGGATCTAGGTTAGAAACCGGTTCTTTCTCTAATGGCAAGACATCTTGAAATAAACTGAATAATGACATATAGACATACGTATATGAAGAGAAAGAAAGAATGACAGTCAGCGAGAAATGAAGAGGCACAGACACAGCAATAACAATAAAAATGGTTTAAAATTTTGACATAAGGCCAGCAATTTCGTGGAGGATGTAAGCTGATTACATCGACCCCAGTACTCAACTGGTACTTGTTTTATTGACCCCGAAAGGAGAAAAGTAAAGTCGACCTCGGCGGAATTTGAACTCAGAGCGTAGCGACGGGCGAAATACCGCTAAACATTTCGTCCAGCGTGCTAGAGATTCTGCCAGTTCGCCGCCTTAATAATAATAATAATAATAATAATAATAATAATAATAATAATAATAATAATCCCTTCTACTACTATAGGCACAAGGATTGAAATTTTGGGGGAGGGGGCTATTCGATTACATCGACCCCAGTGTTTCACTACTTGATTTATCGACCTCGAAAAGACGAAAGACAAAGTCGACCTGAACGGAATTTGAACTCAGAACGTAGCGACGGCAAAGCATTTTGTCCAGCGTGTTAACGACTCTACCAGCTCGCTGTCTGGATAATGATAATAGTAAAACATGTCCATAGTCCAATATAGGTATGTCTACAAGGATGTATTTATATATAATTGCATTTATCTATTGATGAGTGTCATATATTTCTCCTATCAACTTCAATTTTTCAACCTGGAAACAAGTGTCTGTGTGCAATTATTTCAGTAAGAATGCAAAAACAAAACCACCACCACC
>NW_026317976.1:0-288 GCF_001194135.2 Octopus bimaculoides
TGACACTGGGGTAAAATATATGAAGCCCATTATACCCATCATGACTTCCCATCTGATAAGGGTACGCCAGGCACATGCATCACAACCATATGTGCACAACATGGTGATCTCATATCAAGATAAACAGCACATGACCTTGCAGGTGGGGCCCAGTTAGAATTTTCTTCAGGTCGAGTAGCCCATCCCGCTCAAAAGGTCCCTGAAAAAGATTTGTTTAAGGATGTTGAGCAAAATACTTATGTTTCCAAAGGTGAATTATTCAAACCCCAAAGAATTCCTTTCAACACA
>NW_026317977.1:0-207 GCF_001194135.2 Octopus bimaculoides
GACACACTACTGTGTCCTGTTTGCCAAGGGAAGTTATCCCTGCCATCATGATCTGTAGCACGAAAGGACCCGAGTTTCAGGGTTATTTCCCTTCGTCGACGTCCGATAGCCACTGATCCTTGATGAGAGCGATAATTTCCTGGCAATCTTATATATACTTTTCAGTGAAATTCTTCACTGATATCGAAAAGGTGAAAACAAGCAATG
>NW_026317978.1:0-232 GCF_001194135.2 Octopus bimaculoides
CTATCTATCTATCTATCTATCTATCTGTACCCTTTTCTCTGGAGCAACGTTCTGAATCATGCGCGCGTACACACGCATGCTCACACGCGCACACACACACAGACACACACACATCAACAGCAAAAGCTACAAATATCAAGGACGCCAATGACAACAACCAATAACGACACATATATACTTACACACACACACGTACAACACACACACACACACACACACACACACACACACA
>NW_026317979.1:0-245 GCF_001194135.2 Octopus bimaculoides
ATATACGTGTGTGTGTGTGTATGTTTATTTGTACGTATTTATGTAAATATAATTGTATGGAGGGGGACTTTTTACTGTTTTCTAATGTTTTCCTCCAATACAAAGTTTTTTTAATGTATATATTTATGTCAGTATGCATATTTGTATGTATAAACACATATATATTCATATGTATGTATGTATTTCTTCTATATCTTAATTATTATAAATCTTCCACTGAGGAGGGAGCTGGTTTCCAACAAAGA
>NW_026317980.1:0-745 GCF_001194135.2 Octopus bimaculoides
AATGCAAAAATAAAAACAAAAACACAAAGGATTCTGCGGTACACGTGTTTTATAGTTGTTACATCAGTGTATAATTGACAATATAAAGCTATCTACAGCCGCAAATGTATGTATTCTCTCCCAAGAATTATATCACATAGGCGTTAAAGGAGGAAATACACACACACACACACACACACACACACACACACACACACACACACACACACACACACTCACATATATATAAACATGTAAGCTTCTGCTCTGTTACCCGCTTACATGTTATTAGCCGACTCGAGTTTACAATAGATGACACTTGCACAACGTGCCACAGAATTGAATCGAAACCGCAGACACATAACTACGACACAATCTCATATATGAATCACATGGTTAACTCCGTGCATACAAATATATCTCGTATTATATATATATATAAAAGAAAAATCAATACATTATACACATTTACACATATACACATTCATATATACACGCGTTTACATTGTGTCTTTGCTACTCTGTATCCTTTCATTTACTTTATGCTGTTGATTGCGTTATTCATGCTGTCGATGTTCAAGTTGGTAGCGGTGGTGTTTGGGCCATTTCTTAGTGGTGGTGTGGTGTTGCTGATTGTAATGCAGTTGTTTTTTTTTTCTTTCTTTCTTTCCATATATTTTCTGAGTTTTCTCTTGAATAAACTTCAGTTAAACTGGCAGTTAATGATTTTAACGTATGTAATGAAAAACGATGTGTCTAACGAACG
>NW_026317982.1:0-611 GCF_001194135.2 Octopus bimaculoides
TACATAGAGAGAGAGATAGAGAGAGAGAATAGAAGATTGACATCTAGACATACATATGTAGATACTCATGACATGATCAGATGAGATGAATTTTATAAAAGCATGTCTCTTGGTTCTGAATAACGTAGCACAAAACACATAAATATAAAACATACTTTCAGATATTATTCCTTCCAAATTATATTTGCGAAGAACTGTTTCAGTATGTGTGTATACATGCATGTTTGTGTGCGTGCGTGTGAATAGTAAAGACACACCTTGAAATTAATAAAATAGATTTGATAGAGTTATGATTTGTAATTTTCGTGCAAAAAGGCATTATTTTATCTATTTATCAAAAACAGTATCTGAAACATAGATTATTTGTTATCTGGTTCTAGGAATTCTTTTAACAGACCAAGCACTGGCGACTAGAAATTTCTTGAAACTCACTCTCATCCAATTCTAATTCAATCACAATTTCATATAAATACGTGTGTCTGTGTGTATTTGTGTGTGCAAGCGTGTGCATAGGTGTGTGTGTGTGCATGTACGTTTTTATATGTATTTGTTTGTGTGTGTGTTCATTTTCATATATATATATATATATATATATATATATATATACACAC
>NW_026317983.1:0-292 GCF_001194135.2 Octopus bimaculoides
TTGTCCCCTCTATGTTTAGCCCCTTCTGGGCAATAAAGAAATAAGAAACAATGGAAAGCAAAGTTAGTCTCGGTGAAATTTGAACTCAGAATGCAAACAGAAGGGAGAAATATTGCAAGGCGTTTTGTCCGACGCTCTAACGATTCTGCCAATCTCCTACCCTATATAAGGGTAACAACTTCTAATTTCGGCACAAAGTCAATAGTTTTGAGGGGAGGGGTTAATCAATACCACTGAGCGCAGTAATTGGTTGGCATTTTATTTTATTGAGCCTGAATGGGTGAAAGGCAAA
>NW_026317984.1:0-530 GCF_001194135.2 Octopus bimaculoides
CATATATATATATATATATATATATTCAAAATGCGGCTGGACAAATTTCTACCTGAGATACCAAATGAGCTGACATTTTGGAGGACGCAGAAAGAAAAACAGCTCCATCCAATTCGCTTCTTCACCGGAAAATGTACAGAAAAGATACCCAAACATACTGGAAGGCGGTGTTCTAGCATGGTCTCCGCCGCTGGCTAAAATCAATAGAAGATAAAAGTAATACACACACACAAACAACATATACATGCAAGCATAGATACAAGCGTTCGAACACACAAAAGGAAGGTAAGTAGAACATATCACGAAAGCAAAATATATTATTCTGAGTGAAAAACTGTTTTATTCAATTATTATATAATCATTCCTTTATTCATACATTTTGTCTTTATTTATACATTACTATATTCATTATTTACTTCCATTAATAAATCATTTACTCGTTCATTCTTTCATTCGTCTATCCGTTCATTCCTCCATTCATTGTTTGCTTTTGTGTGTGTGTGTGTGTGTGTGTGTGTGTGTGTGTGTGT
>NW_026317985.1:0-573 GCF_001194135.2 Octopus bimaculoides
TATATTTATATATATATATATACATATATATGATTATGCAAGTAACCATAAGTACGTGTATGTATATGTATATGTGTGTATATATATATATATGTATATATAAACACACACATATACATACAGACACACATACATATATATGGTTACTTGTGTGAGTGCGTGCGTTATACCTATAAATATATTTGTTTTTCGACGATAACAAAACCGCATCAACAATATCAACGAAAATATTCTAGTATTAACAATAGCAAAATCTATAACAAAAAGCTACTTTTCAAATACAGTCATAATGTTGTTGTTTTCAGTTTGACGCCAACTATGGCGTAAATCCTGTGTCCCCTGATGTTCATCTTTCCTCCACTAAGGACTTAAGAATATATATCATCCTAACTTTGCAGAAAAAAAGCAAAGATGAAATAATAAAGAAATCAGAAATAAAGATACATGCTATTGTCTTTCTAGACAATTCGATGCCGGTGTGGTTTTAAACTCTACGTACTATGATATATGAATGAATATATGAATATATACATATATACATACATACATACATATATATACATATATATATAT
>NW_026317986.1:0-283 GCF_001194135.2 Octopus bimaculoides
ATATATATATATATATATATATATATATATATATATAAGAATCAGCTATAGATAGAGGAATACACAGGAATGGTAGTATGGAATAGAATAAAGTGTACATTCGGCATAAACACAGCACCAATATGAGAAAAACACGTCCTTTATGGCTCTTCAGAAAAACGGTGAAGATTGCTGCAAATCTATCTATATATGGCTGCATCTATATATATATACACCTGTACATCTACTTGTGTACACGTGCATGTATATATATATATATATATATATATATATATATATATAT
>NW_026317987.1:0-212 GCF_001194135.2 Octopus bimaculoides
TGGAATCATAGGGCCTTAAAGTTAACTAAGCATAGCCCAAAGTCTTGGCAAATAAGTAACTAATCTCTTCAGGGAAATAGCCCTGCTTGATATGTAGAAAAAGTGTAGATAGAAATTCCATACATTGTAGCCAAAACAAGCTACAGACATAAAAGGTGCAGTGAAATCACAAAAAAGTTACAAGAGAAAGGAATCATTGTGTTTGGCAGATG
>NW_026317988.1:0-320 GCF_001194135.2 Octopus bimaculoides
TTTTCGATTCACTAAAGCGGGTCTTTTTTTCTTCAAAGTTTGGTTCAAACACTATAATTGTAGACAGTAAGATTTGAGCATTAATTGTTGCATTAGGTGGTAACAATTCAAAATGAATTACTCCTTTGCAATCTCACCAGATAGAGAGAAGAACCTTTTTCCCATGAAGTTCCTTTCTCGGTTGTGGTTGAGCTTTTTCCCTTTTACCAAGCCACTGTTTATGACATTTAACATTTCGATAGAAGATCCATTTTTCATCACCAGTCACAGGTCTATCCAAAAAGGGTGAAATGAGTTCACGAGAATGGAGAGAAGAGCAG
>NW_026317989.1:0-207 GCF_001194135.2 Octopus bimaculoides
GTGTGTGTGTGTGAGAGAGAGCGAGAGAGTAGGTGGGTGTCAAAGTTTCCGTATGATCACACAGGAAGAATCGAAGAAAACATTTCTTTTCCAACATGAAACAGATATATCATTGTAGAGATTCCTCCACATTTATCATTCTAGCTAGTCTCATCTTCAACTTCATGTTACCGACGTACGTGTGTATGTGTGTGTGTGTGTGTGTGT